>NC_053156.1:289753916-290047172 GCF_016835505.1 Polypterus senegalus
ATTCATGTAAATGCCCATGCAGGGAAAGGATCAATGAAAACCCTCGACTAAGAAAGTCAAGGCTACAGTGTAATCCGTGTAAGTGTAACAATTTATTTATAATTAACAAACATGGCAAAAGGCAAAAAACTCTAAATACAAAATTCAAAGTTAAAGCCCAAAAACAGAAGCAAAATAATCCAGAACCAGAAGATCTGGTATTAACACTAATTTACTCGACAATTAACAGACCACTGAAAGATCCGCTCTCAGATTTACACTATAAAAGCTGAGGGTGGCCCCACCTCAGTAGGTTTCATCCCCGAAATACTCTTACACTGTACTCTACATATAGCTCGTAATAGCAAACAAACAGGACAATACTAACAAAAATACATAATTACAATAAACTTATGCAACATAATACTTTAGAAGAAACATAGAAGACACAGAAAAGGAAAATAAACAGGTGCCAAGGAACACTCTGCTGTAATAGGCTTTGGCTCCCCATGGTTCTGAATTAAATCAAGTGAGTTTGAAATTGTTATATCAAATCTACAATAAACCAGAAAACCTTTTTTTTTTATTATTAAAGTAAAATAATTAGGGAAAATAGGTGGGGTTAGGGCCGCAGATAAAATCCAAGCCTCACTTGGTAAAGATGATTACTTGAAACTGACCACAAATGACTGGAAGAAATGTGCAGTTTTGTTAAATGTGTGGCTCTCTGCAAATTATCGGTATAAATGGCTACAGCCAGTGGCAGAGAAAATAAACATTCAAACCATTTATCTACACCACATATCCTCACTTCTTTCTTTCTTGTCATAAATGTATGCTGCCCTAAACGTTTGATTCTTTGAAGATCATGATTTCATCCTTGTCTATTTCATAATGGCCTTTATGTTCTAGCACATTTTAGGTCGCCTGAAGAAACGCTGATAGATGCTTTATTGATCCCAGCTGCAAACTGCAGCATTACAGCAGCCCACGCATATTAAGAGCAGCCAAATGCACATAAATGCCATTAAAGTTTAAGGAGGAGAACCAATCGGAATAATTGTCCTTATTTTGTACTGCATTCAGAAAGTATTCAGTTATTTCACAATTTCTTATGTTGCAGCCTTGTGCTAAAATCTTTTAAATTCATTTTCCCTCATCAGGCACCACCCAATACCCCAAAGTGAAAATAGGATTTTATATATTTTTGAAAATTTAATAAAAATGTTAAAGCTAAAATATTACACTGACACAAGTATTCAGACCCTTTACTTATCTAGAGGAAGCACCTTTGGTGTCTTCCACTAACACAAAAAGAAGTCGACGTCAACTTTATTTATATAGCACATTTAAAACAACATAGGAATGCTGCGGCCAAAGTGCTTTACAATTAAAGAGGTCAGCAGACGGAGTGAGTGTGTGCTGCAGTCCACATGAGTATTTTGGGATACTAAACACACTAAACAAATGACATTAAACAAGACACAAGAGTTCGGTGTACAGTGCTGTGAAAAAGTATTTGCCCCCTTCCTAAATTCTTTCTTTTTTTATTTATTTCCTTTTTTTTTTTTTTTGCATGTTTGTCACACTTAAATTTTTGGATCATCAAACAAATTTAAATATTAGAAAAGATACCCAAAGTAAACCAAACATGCAGTTTTTAAGTGATAATTTTATTTATTAAGGAAACAAAAACTATCTAAACCTACATGGCCCTATGTGAAAAAGTAATTGCCCCCCCTTGTTATATCATGAAGTAACTGTGGATAATCATATTTTCACAGCACTGTAAGTACTAAAACTAACACTCTCGATTTTTTTTGGTTTTAATCTGGTAAGGCAGTTTTTTACTCAGTGGCATTCCTTTGAATGATTACTGTATATAAATTGCAAACACTGAATTTCGTTGGCACAGAGGTAGCACTGTTATGATACTGAAGTTCATGCCCCGCATGCCCCCCATGTGGTTTGCATGTTCTCCTCATGTCTGTGTGGATTTCCTCCCACAATCCAAAGACGTGCAGGTTAGGTGGACTGGTGATGCTAAATTGGTGTTTGTGTGAAAAAAGTAAGAAAGAAAGAATTTGTTTGAATTGAACTTTATGAATCCATAATCAAAAAAATCATTTACAATATTGTAAGTAAAGAAAATCCCAAAAAGAAAACAATACTTAATTCATATGTCAAAGAAGAAAAATCAACTCATTATCTTCAAGTTTACAAATTACCTCATGAACACACCGTTTTTCCTCAAAAGAATTCAAATTTGCAGCCAGTCTGTAAAATTTCTATTCCAAATACACCCTAGCTTTTAAAATGAGCCCCTTTCTCTCTTCCAGGCACTGTCAGTCCCTGAGGTTTTATTTACAAAGTTCATTCTTTATTGCACTCCTTCTCATCCTATACATTTCCTTCTCCAGCCTCAATGAGAGATAAAACAAAGACTCTGTTTATTCTGGCAATTTCCAAAGTCAGCGACATTCTCAGTATTTACCAGTGTGGCCTGTCACTATTGTTTGCTGTACTTCATTTCAACTAATCTTTGCATAAAAAAAATTTAATAGTTGTGATTTTATTTGAATTTTGCATAGTGTTCTCGCAGAAGGCTCAGTTCTCTCCAGTCTTTTTCTTTGTTCTCTACAATTGTTGATGCTTAGCGAGTCTCATTTAAAGAAAATAAAAGGTTTATTTTTGCAGTCATATGCTGAGTGGTGCTCTAGTGGCTCTTAAGCAGCCATGTTCATCTTTTCTTACTGCTTGAAGATAACAGACAGAGCACTCTTTAGTCTTTCATACAGATGAGTACACGTACTGTATAGCAATAAGAACTATCCCATACTTGCAGGCAACATACACTGAGCAATATGCTAAGGAACAGAATCATGCTAGCCCAGAGATCCAGACGGTTTGTAGCTTCATTTTCCATTTAATTTATTCACATTAACAGAACTTCACTTATGAGCCCAGCGTGATATACAGTAATTATAAATATGTACAAAGAAATGCAGTATAAAGACAGACTATAATGTTTCATTGTATATGTTGAAACATCATGCAAAATATATCAATAACCCCATTTTATGTCACTCTTTCACAGGGTATGGGGGGGGGGTTCATTCTGTTTTATGTTGTACTTTTTTATATCTCTCTATTATAAAAAAAATCTTGGGAGGGAGATGAGGAAGATGAGACGTGATCTTCTTGGAAGACACTTTGACATCCCGCGAGATAAGACGACAGCTGCTGTACAGGCTTTTTAATGATCGACTCGCAGCACAACAAGCAGAACATGCAGCTCGCCAGCAGCAGCAACAAGCCAGCAGATGATCCGAACAGATCTCCTTAGCGTGTGATCAAACCCCCCCACCCCCTACACACAATGCGAGTAGCACAGATGCGAAGTGGCAAAAGGACAGCTGCTGTACATTCTTTTAAATGATCGACGTGCAGCGCGGAAAGAAGAAAACGCAGCTCGCATGCAGCAGCAGAAAGCCCGGGGCTAGAAATAAAGAACAAAGAGTAGATGACAAAGTACAACATTGTAAAGAATTCAGAAATGTTGCCGCGGTAAACATGCACAACAGGTTAGAGATAATGGAAGTACGAAAATTTCAGAGTCTCGAATAAAAGGATAGTATAGATCGCATTAGCGCAAACAAATGGAAATTATTACTCGGTGAAATAACGGAACAGCGAAAAGAGATCGAGTATATTGTTTGATTTAAACTTTAAGTCGGAGACTTGTAGATCGTCTAATTCGTGTTCCCAGCGAGAATTAAAAGATTCCAAAAACTTTGTTGCAGTATGAAGTCCCATGAGACAGAGACTTTTAACATGAGATTCTTTCAAGTCACGCTCTACTTACAACTATTTTCAAACAAGACCACAGTCATCTAACCTCAGTGGTGTGATTGCTTTTGTCAGACACACTTCATGCACTCTCAGCTCTTATAAATTTTATCAGGACAATAATTTTATACGTTCTAGATGACATGTCAATGACAAAGCGAAGAAGAAAGAGCATGGACAAACATTTGAGAAAAGTCATTCTATTTATTAGAGAGAAAGAAACGATATTCACTCATAGGCAGTTATAAGTTGCGTTGTCACGATGGAAGTCAAAACACGGAATCAAAATTCAATGCGAAAAGTTAATTCTAAATATTGATTTTACAAAAGTTTTAAAATAAAAGGGAAAATAATGCATATGTAACAATTCCCATGAAAATAACAATCTCTTTAAATTGTATATCCGGTAAACCAAACCTGGGGGTGGGCGATGAAACGAGCAGGGTGCGGAAGCCCCCTGGTTTCTCTTAAATAACAACGTCATATTTTCATACAGTATGTCTGTCTTCATTTTTTTTTATCACTAAACATTTGTTCACCAATGGAAAAAAAAAAATACAAAGAGAGTAACGCCTCTGTATCCATGGGGGTTATGTATCAATACCATCCACAAAAACTTAAATCTGAAGATATTAAGGTTCCCACTTAAATATTTTTTCACACAAGCGAATCTAACTAATGTATTTAAACGAGATAAACAAGATTTTGTGAAAGAGATTTCAACCTGTAATTAATAGATGTCTTTAAAACTATTTTTAGTATGTTTATGTGTTTACATATTTGTACACATTTTACAAAACCAAAAAATAATTCAAGTGTAATTTAACACTTTTAACAATTACACATTTTCAATGTAAATGAACAGTCAAAAAAATGATGCACCATGTGAAGTTAGACACCAAAGGAGGGTATTTTCTGTTCCTGTAGATGAAGAAGAATCAGTGGGGGCTCAGATGTCCTGTTCTGGGGTTGGCATATTTTTTTATTTTAATTTTCAGACCTCTCATTGTATATTCAAACCTAACATTTTACTTCTTGCATGTAATCCTTTGCATTTACTGACATTAAATTTGCCACAAATCTGCTCAAGCCTATATGCTGTCCAAATCCCTCAGTGATCATTCAACTGATTATCAATTATCTGCCAATCCACCCAACTTGGTATCATCTGCAAACTTAACTGGCTTTTTATTTATATTCCTATCCAAATTATCTTCATATATCACATGCTTCGGCGGCACGGTGGCGCAGTGGTAGCGCTGCTGCCTCGCAGTTAGGAGACTCGGGTTCACTTCCCGGGTCCTCCCTGCGTGGAGTTTGCATGCGTGTCTGTGTGGGTTTCCCCCGGGCGCTCCGGTTTCCTCCCACAGTCCAAAGACATGCAGGTTAGGTGGATTGGCGATTCTAAATTGGCCCTGGTGTGTGCTTGGTGGGTGTGTGTTTGTCCTGCGGTGGGTTGGCACCCTGCCCGGGATTGGTTCCTGCCTAGTGCCCTGTGTTGGCTGGGATTGGCTCCAGCAGACCCCCGTGACCTTGTGTTCGGATTCAGCAGGTTGGAAAATGGATGGATGGATAACATGCTACCGTGGCTGTCTTGTTTGTCTATCTAAGATTTTAAATCACCTGTAGCTCGCAAACCGTTTGAACTATTGACCTGAAATTTGATACACATACACTATGTGACGTCTACTGTCTGCTTTTAGGGTGATGATTGTCCTCCAAGGTTATTCTTCTTTTTATTGTAGAGTCAAAACTCTACTCCAGGCGGCAGGGCGGCCGTGTGGCACATGCATACGGGCACGATTCTCATTCCCTACCACCTTTGCCGTCACTTCCCCAACCTCTTCATATCTTAAATCATTCTTGAGGCAGATTGAAGGCTTAAGTGCCAGCTTAAGTGAAAAATCTAAGAAAAAGTACTAAGTAATTGCAACACAAACACTATCTTAATCAGTTTTAACGTAAAAAGATGCCGACGAAAGAAGAGAAGAAGTGAGCCGCTAGAGTGGAGAAAAGAAGAGCTGCTCACAAAGCAGCAAGCGCATCAACCTCTGAGCAAACGAATGATAAACGTACAGAGGAAGAGGATGAGAGCTATGAATGCCCAAGTTAAATGTATTCGTGCAGTGCGCCATTACTGGCTTATGTATATTAAAAATAGCAATGGCCCTAGCACTGACCCCTGCTGAACACCACTCTTAACATCAGCTACTTCTGTTAAGCCTCCTGTCTCCATCACCCTCTGCTTTCTGTGTTTTTGCCAATTCTGCACCCATCTACACAGAACACCCTGAACTTTTATAGTTTGATGCCCATCATCTTATGTGGCACCTTATCAAATGCTTTCTGAAAGCCAAGATTAATAATCTCATCTGCTCCACTTTGCTTGTATCCTTTTGTTGCTTCCTCATTGAATTCCAACATGTTAGTAAAACACGACCTCCTTCTTCTGGATCCATGCTGACTGTTCCGTAAAACTCCTGTTCTTGCCAGGTGTTGCTTAGTCCATCCATCCATCCATCCATTTCCGCTTATCCGAGCGTCGGGTCGCGGGGGCAGCAGCTTAAGCAGAGAGGCCCAGACTTCCCTCTCCCCGGCCACTTCTTCCAGCTCTTCCGGGAGAATCCTCCTTGAACCGTCACCTTATCGTGGTGGAGGGGTTTGCGTGTCCCAATGATCCTAGGAGCTATGTTGTCCGGGGCTTTATGCCCTGGTAGGCCACCCAAGGCAAACTGGTCCTAGGTGAGGATGAGACAAAGAGCGGTTCAATAAACCTCTGATGAAGAATAAAACCTTGGACGACGTTTTCCCTTGCCCGGACGCTGGTCACGGGCCCCCATCTGGAGCCAGGCCTGGAGGTGGGGCTCGATGGCGGCGCCTGGTGGCCGGGCCTGCACCCATGGGGCTCGGCCGGGCACAGCCCGAAGAGGTAACGTGGGTCCTCCTCCCCATGGGCTCACCACCTATGGGAGGGGCCAAGGAGGTTGGGTGCAGTGTGAGTTGTGAGTTGTTGCTTAGTCTTATCCTTAATAATTCCTTCCATTAATTTTCTCTGTGATGCATATTAAGCCTACTAGACTATAGTTACTTAGATCAGCCAATCACCCTTTTTATACAACGGGATAATATTTGCTATTTTCCTGTCCGTCGGAAACTCCCTAAAAATATCCGTCAAAGCTTTATATATATATATATATATATATATATATATATATATATATATATATATATATATATATATATATACTTATTAATTAAGTACTCAAAGATAATTTTATCTAGTCTTAGTAGTTTGTTAGAGTTTATCCTGTGGGCTACAGTATATATCAACTTTCATGGCAATCTATCTGTAATCATATCTGGAAAATATGGAAATTGGAAATGAGTCTCTAAGTTTTAAGGCTTAAAGCTAAGAGGTAAGCATTTTATTTTTCGTTTCGCCGCTTCACATCTTTCGCACACCCTGGCTTGTTCTTAATTCCCAAGTTTTATTTCACACAAAATTTTGTGTTAAAAAATGTTGTGTTAAAACAAGCATAAAAAAATGGATCCCATAACTATAACCTTTTTCTTTTTAACATTGTACACAGTGGAGCCCAGAGGTTAACTGCAGATTTTATGGCTGGTTCAATGGCCGATATAATATCCTTCATTTAAAGGTTTCAATTAGGCTGTATTGATTGCTGAGTCGCTTGCCCCAGTTCTAAGTCTTTAATAATTAATTAATAATTCTTTAATCTGCTCTGCAGCTGATGGCACACACAGTTGACTTTCTGGCCTTAGTAGTTCCCTTTCCACTCTTTTACGTTTTCTTTCACTAACAATTCAGTATTTTTAATGTGAAAAGGAAGAAGTGCTTGCCCTACACTCATGACACTGTTCCTGATAGCTTTTTTTAAATTACTGTCCATAATTTTTAGGACATTATTCCTTGATTTACCCCTATAATTACAAATCAAACACTTCTGACATCATTAAAATGCACACTGCATACTTTCATTTAAGGATATTTCAGTCACAGCATTTAGAAATGAAAACACTTTTTATACACGGTGCCCCCCTTGCAGGGCACCCTAATAATTGGCACAATTGGTGTCTCGGGTGTTTGTGATTCCTCAGGTATGTTTCATTGCTTTTTAAGACTAGGAGGCTCTCCCCCCTGCTCGCTTCTCTGGCCAACTCCCGGGTGGGCGCTATGTGCCAGCCACTTAGCGTCTCTGCCACTCGCGTATGGGTAAGCATGTGTACAATTTAAACAGATTGTTATTTTCATGGGAATTGTTACACATGCATAATAGAACTGACTATTTTACATTACAGTGAGTAATTAACCATGCTTAAAAAAAGTAAAATGTAATAAATTGAAATAAAATCATCTTTCATTTTGTGTTAAAGGTATTTGTTGAGTTATACATTTTTGTTCTATTTATCTTTGAAATTAACACGCAAATACTTTTTAAACTTGCACTTTTACTGGAACACTTGTGTAAAAACAATATTTAGAATGAACTTTTCGTCAATATGGCATTGAAGTTTGATTCTGTGTTTGGAGTTACATCGTGACATTCGTGAATGTCATTTCTTTGTCTCTAATAAATAAACCCACTTTTTCAAATGCCTGTCCCTATGATTTGTTAATTCTCATAGCAAAAGCTATTCTAACAGGAAACTGCAAATGTTTTAATACGAATGGCATATCAAGATCTCCTTTGGTGTCTAATGTTATCCCCTGAAGATGTGCTACATTACCTTTCTTTTCCCTGTTAAAATTTGACATGTCAGAATTGTTCGACCGATTTTCAATACAACTAATCTTGTCCTATCGCATAGCCCATCACTCAGACATAAATTGCACAATAACATTATGTAATGGAAGGATTTTTCTAAAGAGAGGGGGGGATCAAGAGAGCAGATGGGCGTTGGTCGCTCAGCGCAAAAACCAGCTTCAAGAAGGAAAAGTACTGGGAATATGGCCAGAGGGTCATGCTGACTTGTTTTTCACTTCAAGGGTCTTCACTACGCAATTCTTATTTTTGTGTGCCTCCTGGTACCAGGTGTCGTCATCATCAGGACCAAGTGCAAAACAACACCGCGTCCTGTGGAAAGGTGTGTGTGCTGAAACTAATCACTTCTGTATACACTGCTTACACGTAAGCCGCTTTGGGCAAGGACGCTCAATTAGTATATAAGGGAAGGTTCCGCCCTCAGTTTCTTTGGAGGCTCAACCGTGGGGACAGCGCGCACCGCCCGGTAAATGAAAGGCTAAAAGGGTTGATCCTTTGACAAGACTGACAAGCGGGCCCCCTCAGTCTACTGGTCTGGGATGATGGCTCTGGGTCTTTTGATGTATGTTACTGTATGTATGTATGTTATTGTAAGTATAAGTTTGTCTCTTTGTCTATAACCTATTCATATGTCAAGACTGACAAGCGGGTCCCCTCAGTCTACTGGTCTGGGATGATGGCTCTGGGTCTTTTGATGTATGTTACTGTATGTATGTATGTTATTGTAAGTATAAGTTTGTCTCTTTATTTCTATAACCCATTCATATGTATTTAAATGTTATAATTGATTAAGTAAACAAAATAGAAGTATTGGACCTCTTCTCTCTGATTCTTTGCCTACTTATGTTCTAATCCCTTGAACCATTTTCCCGTAACAAAACACATTACGATACGTCCTTCTCTCAACAGTAATTCAGCCGGTGGAAGACCAGATGGTGTTAACGGTTGTAGATATTCTACGGGATATTGTAAATTGATGTTTTCATCTTCCACACCATCACCACCAACTGTTTCAGCGTAGTCTATTGATACGCATTTAACCAATTTGCTGTGTAACCGATCGAAAATTTTCCTGTTAATTTGTCATCGTTTCTCGCTGCTAGGATTGCCCGTGTACTCATTTCTTCTGTTGATAACCTTTCAGGATAAAATTCTTCAATAAGATTTGGACATAATAAATTTTCACTGTTCATAAATAACTTAAAATGAGGAAAACCTAAAAATGTACAAGAGCTGAGAGCACAGGAACCGTGTCTGACAAAAGCATTCACACGAATGAGAGGCGAGTGGACCGTGGGCGTGTTTGAAAATGGTTGAGTGGACAGCGGGACTTGACAAAATCTCTTGGCAATAGTCTTGTCTCTAGATTTTTTTTTTATAATAGAAAGATACCTCAGCTTGCTTCCTCCCGTTGGGAGCCTGTAGTTGCCATTGTTCAACATGAGGACAAGAGCTGTGCCAGTGAAAGTAAAAGAGGCCGAAAAACAAGAATGAAACCATTCCAGACATTAGTAAACCTTAGGATTAAATCGGTTGTCTGGAATATCATTAAGGAGAGAAGAAGGCACTAGTTAGCTCTGTGTTTCTGATCCCACAGACCAGTCCTCTAACACTCGTGTTAGTATCCCAGAGCCTTCCTTCAGATAATCAGATTTATGTATTCAGAACCCATAATAATAAATCTGAATAGTTCCTGTGGTCGTCCAAGTGAATGACAGGTCATGACAGAATAGATGTTGGGGTGCCAACCCAGCCATCCCCATTTACTGTACTTCAAATGAAAATAAAGAAAATAAACACATTATGCCATCTACAACAACAGACATCTTCATTAATATTGGGGAAAAGTCATTCCACTTTTAGGTAATGGAGGAACTCCGACTCAATTTCAGTTGCTTGGTCATGAAGTGATGCCTCCTTCCCGACGCTCGTGCTTTTTAGGGCCCAGGGACCACAAGGGGCCGAGTCAGTTGCCCTCACTAGGCAGTTTCTCGGTACTGTGGGGCAAACCTGACCAGACCTGGTGTGGAACTACATATTTGAGAGGAGGGTCCATGCGTGACGTTCCTTATTATGAAGAACCCCAGAAACCAAAGAATGCAGAAAAAATTATAGAGTACATAGACAAAATTGTAACTTTGCTCCGTTGCTCAGACATTATGGCCTGTTGCTGGGGTTACATTCCCAGCCATTGCACTGTGTGACACCAATAAAGGCAATGGTTCAAAAGCCACATGTTTAAAGGTGTCCAAGATTGCGGATAATCACCAGAACATACAGTGAATACCTTCTTTAGTTTTTGATTTTTAGGGCTTGAAAGTCTAGAAATTTGGGGTTACATATTGGGGTTTGCTGAAAGGACTTTTTGTGGGTTTTCAGTTAAGCAACAGTTAATGAACTACAAGTGTGTCTAGCGACTGGGCTTTAGTGCCAGATCTTTCGTCTCCTCGGTTGTGCGCCCCTGCTTTTGTTTTTGTTCTCATTCCTCAGTCCCTGCCTCATAAATATTTTTTGCTGTTTGTCAGCATCAGTACCATCTCTGCCTGATTGTCTTACCAGCTGCAGATGATGTATGTTGCTGTCCAGCACTAATGGGTTACTGGATCATCCAAAAACATCTCTAGCAAAGCTCTTTCTACTGTCTTATGTATTTTTTAGAGTTTTATATTTGGGGACTAGCCTGACTTCATTTTTGTCCAATCATGTTTGCCAAACTAAGCCATGTACTTTAAAGTCTCAAGCTCACAATGGTTTAGGTAAGTAGTTAAGCTAGTAGTATGTTAACTATTTCCACTATTTTCATTATTACTCCTTTTCACTTTTTTCCCCTGCTAGTGTTTACCTTCATTTGTGTAAGCCTCTTATTACTTGTAAGCATCTTTAGCTGCTAGCAGTAAGGCAACACAGAGCTAAGGGTTTTTAACAAATCAGGCATTTAATCAGAATGGCTGCTGGCCAAATCCCAGCTTAGTCACCACGTTACTGTGCTTTGTACAAAGTATATCCCCTCACCTTTGCGTGTCCTTCAGATGCGGCACGGCAATCGAGTGAGTGAAGGATTTGAATCTTAACGTTGTCAGGTTCTGTCCTCACTCAGTCTTTGCATCATTGATTGACCCTCAGTCAAGTTACATCACCTCAATATTCTTGTGGACGTCAGTGACTTTCTAACCCGCTTAGTCTTGAACAGGGGGTCTGCTGGAGACTATCTCAGCTGGCATAGGGTGCAAGGGGGGAGCAAACCTTGGATGGGGTGCCAGTCAATCTCAGGGCGACACACACACGTACCACATACTAGGGTCACTTTAGGAGACACCAATCCACCTAACCTGCATGTGTTTGGACTGTGGGAGGAAATCAAGGGGGACACCCATGTCGACACGGGGAGAACATGCAAACTCCACACAGGGAGGACCTGGGCTGTGAACCCAAGTCTCCTTACTGTGAGGCACCAGCACTTGTAATCGGGAATCATAAAATATGAGAAAACCAATCTGTGAGCTCTTACCTTTAGTTTCATGCACAAATCTTGGTATTTAATTATGAAGTCCTCCTCCGCATCTTGCAATTAACATAGCGTATATTTTCCATTGCTGTTTTAGTAATTAATGAAAAAATTAGAATTTAATATACAGTGTGGAACTGGACCTGGACACAGACAGACGGACATCGTTTGTTCACCCAACACACGTTTATTTGCAGGAAATATTTACAATTGTTTTAGTGCACGTCCGATCCCCCAAAGTCCAGGCCTCTCAGTCTCTAGTGCCTTTCCTTCTGGCCGCCTCCACTCCTCTCTCCGAGCTCCGTCCTCTTCCTCCCGACTGAAGGGAGGCGGCCCCTTATATAGCAGCCTGGATGGGTTCCAGCTGCTTTCCCGGCAATCCCCCGCGGACACACCCCCCGTGTGGCGGAAGTGCCGGCTGTGCACCCGGAAGCCCTCCGGGGGTCCCCAGGCCTCTTCCCAGCACTTCCGGGTGTGGCGGAAGTGCTGAGGGTCCAGGGTTCTTCAGGCCCCAACACAACCAGGGCGGTCGCCCCCTCGTGGTCTGGAGGAGGCACAAGCCCTCCTCCAGTCCTCCTGGGCATCCCGGCTGGGCTCCACCCCCAGCCGCATGCGACAATAATTATGACGTGTGATTTGCTGGGGTTTGGGGGGGGGCAGAATGTAAAAATCCATGAAAACGTTTTGGGCCCATGATTACTGTATATTTTAAGTTTATTACACTAATTACAATGCAGAAATCAGCAAGAAATGCTAGACAGAATGATCACTACGCAAGCAAATTACATATGTGAGGCTGGCTGCCAAGCGAAAGTGCGTAGTTCAGCAGTTCTTTAGTAATCTGAAATGTTTTTTTAAAAATTCAGCTTATTATAATAAAGTTGTGTCTATGTGTATTTATGGAAGTATATGACAAAAGTGATTAATATTACAGATGCAAAAGAAATCCAACTAAGCACAAAACGATGAACACTCATGACACGGTCCAGTTTCACCGATGCAGATGATGGTGGTGTCAACAACTTCCTGAAAGTCACGTAATGTTTTGCCCTACCGTGATGCTGATGTATATGAAGGTTTGTAGAAGTGGGGAGCACTCTTCACATGCAGATGTTTTCCAACCCAGATAAAATAACACAAACAAGTGGGCACAACTCAAAGAATATAAATACAGAGAAAACTAATTTGATGAGTGTGCAGTTGTGCAGTGAAGCATTGAAACTAAAAGGCATCACTGATAGCGATCCCGTCGGCTTTTTATGACTCAATGCTAGTGCCCTCATATTGTTTCGCCAAGCCACCCTCGCTACATCTGCCAAAGCTGCCCAATGGCATTAGTAGTCCTGGGGTTGCTGGGATTTGTAGTCCATTTAAGTAGTGTTGCTACAGTGCTGCCTGCAGTTTTCAACAATAAGTCGCAAAATAATTTCCACTTAGGCGCAAATCACAAACCCCCAAATTGCAAGGGCCAACCTGTACTCTCAAACTGACAAACTTGGTGCAGTAAAGAAATAAGTAAAAGAACCGTATAACACAGGGGTCCTCAATCCCAGTCCTGGAGAGCCGCAGTGGCTGCAGGTTTTTGTTCTGACCTGGTTGCTTAATTAGAAAGCAATTCTTGCCAATAAAGCACTAACAAGCTATGAAATTAAATTAACTCTGCTATGTCAGGTCATTCTCATATCCTAGATTTTCTTTCCCTTTCTATCATGCAAATGATTTGAAGGCTAAAATGGACGAGTAATTCTCAGTCCTTCACTTTTTTCTCTTCGTTTTTCTTCCAAGTATTTAATTCAACCCAATAGTGCAGATAAATACACACAGGTGTAAATGGAAATAAGCTAAATGGAGAAATGCTGCTCTCTCTTGTCATTTGCATATTATTGATAATAAGGAGCAATTAAAATAGCTGTTTAAGACAAAATGAAGCAATAAGGGCTCAAAATCACTAAAGTGAAGCAGAAGTGTTACTTTAGCAATAAGTGCTTTTTATTAAGCAACTGGGTTGGAGCAAAAACCTGCAGCCACTGCGGCTCTCCAGGACCGTGATTGAGGACCCCTGGTATAACATAATATTGTCAAACTCGGTTCATTTCAGGGTCTCTGGGGACAGAGCCTAAACATACAACATCAAGAGCAAAACTGGAATCCATTGTGCGACGATAAAAGAAGAATATTTCATTCTCAGTAAAAAGAAAAGGTCAACGCAAGACTGCAACATTGATAAACACATTCAAAACTCTGGAAGGCTATACACGTTTACATAATGTTAATTAAGGATAATATAGATCGGTAAAATTCGCCAGAGCATTTTCCGCCGCAAATTTTCTGGGTTCACTGGTGACCTCATTCGCCAGGTTTTTCCATCACAGGCAAACTTTCCCCGGCACCCCATGATACTTTGCAAGGCTGGCATGACATCACAGAACTATAGCAGCTAGTCACAACCCAATCTGCGCTACCTGCATTATTTGCCGCATGCATGCGCAGAACTTTCACGTACTCCACCTCACCAGTTTACTGTGTGATCTGCCTTGTGCGTGCATTATTTATTACGGTGTATACACACGTGTGATGTCACTACCCCATTGGTACTTTAGATAATATTACAACATGTAACTGCACACCATTGCACTCTAGCCACCCTTGTTAAAGAGTAAGCTCAGGAGCACACAGGTGGATGAGCCTATGGTGTCCTATATAATGGATCATCATTTTGTCCCACCACAGTTTGTGAGGCTCAAAGACTGTGTGAGCAATACTGGATCACCACAAGGAACAGACTTGTCACTTTTTGTGTTCAACCTGAACATCTCAGGACTATAAATATAACACCAGGTCATGTCACTTGCAAAAATTCTCTGATGATCCTTGATGCCTGCCTACAGAGTTGTTACCGGGTTAGCACTTGTGTGTGTGTGAGGACGATGGTAAGGTGCTGTGCTCCTTCTCACCCACTCCGTGAACAGCGCCGGGTGATGCCACCTCTGCATGATACAATATCTCCATCCAGACACTTTTCATATGTGGCTCCTAGTTGATGGAAAGAGCTGCCCACCTCCGTCTGAACTGCTGGCTCCCTCAATGTGTTGAAGAACGGATTGTAAACCCTACTGTTCTGCAGATATCTGTCAGATTGTTAATGAATGTTTTTGTATTATGGATATTTGTCATATTGTTATTTGATCATTTTTGTTATTCTAGCTTTATAGCTCTTCCCTTGTGGTGATCAACTTTTGTAACCTGTTCTGCTACTCTTGTTCAGAACAGTCCCTAGACCAGGGATGTCGAACTCCAGGCCTGGAGGGCCGCAGTGGCTGCAGGTTTTCATTCTCACCCTTTTCCTAATCAGTGACCTGTTTTCACTGCTAATTAACTCCTTTTCCCTTCATTTTAATGGCCCTGTTTTTAAGGATTCAGTCCTCTGAATTGATTCTTTTCTTCATTAAATGATAGCCAGACAGAAATAAGATGTGAAACGAGCCAACAGATGACCAGCTAAATTGGGGCTTCAAACTCCAACCAGTTCCTTAATGAGACGCTGATTCTTGCTGTTAGTTAAACCCGTTATTTAATTCCATGGCTTGTTGCTGCTCTCATTCTGTCACAGCAGACATTTCTAAAAGTGTTGATTCAAAAAACACCGTCAAAATGTTTTGGGGACCTGAGAGATCAGCCTTACCAAGACCTTCACCTCTCTTTATTTTCAGATATTGTGTGATGGGCACAGGTGAGCTGGTCATAGTGAGATGGTCTCATTATTGTTTGGCTGCTATCCATCCATCCATTTTCTAACCCGCTGAATCCGAATACAGGGTCACGGGGGTCTGCTGTAGCCAATCCCAGACAACACAGGGCACAAGGCAGGAACCAATCCTGGGCAGGGTGCCAACCCACCGCAGGACACACACAAACACACCCACACTCCAAGCACACACTAGGGCCAATTTAGAATCGCCAATCCACCCATCCTGCATGGTTTTGGATTGTGGGAGGAAACCCACGCAGACACGGGGAAAACATGCAAACTCCACGCAGGGAGGACCCGGGAAGCGAACCCGGGTCTCCTAACTGCGAGGCAGCAGCGCTACCACTGCACCACCGTGCCACCCTGTTTGGCTGCTAATTAAGGAAAAAGAGACACGTAAGGGGCCTGAGTCAAGTTAATGAAAACTAAAGCAAAAGAAGTTAACTAGCAGCCAAAACTGGTCCCTAATGAAGAAGATGGTTAGGATGAAAACCTGCAGCCACTGCGGCCCTCCAGGCCTGGAGTTCAACACCCCTGCCCAAGACCGATGTTACTGGGTTATGTTGTCTTACTTTGGAAGTCCCTTTAGATAAAAAATGTCTGCCGAGCAAATAAATAATAAATGACTCTGCAACGGGGAATGGACAGAGGATAAGAGTTGGAGAGAACTTAGAGAATTGTCTGCATTTCCACATCAGCAAAACCAATAAGCTACTTGTTGACTTTTACCGCATCAAAAAATCTCTACATTTTATCACTATTTAGGGAGTGGATATGGAGGTGGTGCACTGCTGTAAGTGCTTGGGGGTCCACATTGTTGACAGGCTGAACTGATCTTTTAAAACAGAGGAATAAGACTTGGGAGACTGCGTTCCTAAGTTGTCCCTAGTGTGTGCTTGGTGTGTGTGTTCTGCAGTGTGCTGGCACCCTGCCCGGGATTTGTTCCTGCCTTGCTCAATGTGCTAGCTGGGATTGGCTCCAGCAGACCCCCGTGACCCTGTGTTGGGGTACAGCGGGTTGGACAATGACTGACTGCGTTCCTTTAATGAGGGCAGTGACATCCTTTACATATTCTACCACTCTGTGACGGCCTGGTGTGTTTTCTGCTCTGTAGAACACAACTTTTATGAATGTCCCGCTGATTCAACAAGTTAATTAGGAAGGCTTCATTACTATGGTTATGGTTAATATGGGTTATGATTGTTATGAGCTCACTGCAGATAGTAGCGGAGGAGAGCAAACTTTTATGATGTCTGGCTGAAATTACTAGGCAAGGTTGTATAGTAAATTAATCAGTGGCTAAAATTTATAAACCATGTCCTTTTGTCTTTGCCACATCCCCAAGCTTCTGCAAATGAAGACTGCCTGTGGTATGTGGATAGAAATGGTACTTGGCACAGTGGCAGAGACTGCCCTCTGCTCTCCTTCTGCTGTGGGAACTGCTACCATCGCTACTGCTGTCTGGATACATACCGCTTGTTTACTGAAAGGCAGCAGAAGCACTGCATGGTGATGCAGATGAGGTGAGCATATCGACCTTCATGAGTACGTTACCACTTCTCTGTGACTATATACTAACAAACTCTTGGGCATTCTTTCTTTTTTAGTCCCACCATGATTGCTGGCATCGCCTCTTCCATATTGCTGTTTATAGCCATTGTTGCCATAGTGCTCTGCTGCTTCATGTGCTCCTGTTGTTACCTGTACCAGCGTCGGCAGCAAAGGAGAACGCCCTATGAAGGTAGGGGCCTCACAAATTGTTTCCTTTCATGTATAGCATCCTTCATAACTGATTGGTCCAACAGACCACAAAAGGCAAACAAATAGTTGGCTAAACCAGTCCACAGTCACAGTCCAAACATCCAAAGCCAGAAATGATAGCAAAACAGTTAGAGGTGTGGGATGGTGGTCCCACCAGTGCATTGTCAGGGGGTCCCATCTACCTTGGATTTAACGGTAAGAGAAAATACATAAAACAAAAAATCTAATCAATACATAATCAACATAATACGAAAGATAAAGCAATAAAAAAATAATAAGGAAGTCCTAGATAGCAAGGAATTAATAAAAGATAATTAAGTAATACAAGGTAATAATACTTATTGAAACATAATGAAATATAAGCAGAAAAACACAAAAAGAATTTAGGAAATATTTATCTATATATGTAAAAAGCGAAGGGGTTGTCTGTCTGTCATGTAAAAATTCATAAACTCTTGAGCCTCGATCCTTAATCTTGATGTCAATAGACAGTTTTTGCCACTCTATGCATAACGCTACCCATGAATTGGATATGCAGATGACCTGAGCCAAAAAATTGGACTTGGGTTCTTTGTCATGGCAGGCAGCAATGCAGACTCTCTTTTCACGGCAGGCAGCGACACGGACGTGCCATTGTTGAAATCCTTCTTATGGAGTGCACCAACGTGGAAGATCTGCACATGGCAAGCAGTGATGTGGGTGCGCACCATGGTGGACAGGACAAGAACTGCGGGGTGCATTGTCATTGTACATTGCATAGGCTGACTGATCTTTTAGCACCAGTCGTACACTTGAACACAACAGAAATAGTCAATCGAGCCTGACATGTCTGCGGTGACATCGAATGGCAATGAAGAAGTGTCTCTAAAAAGGCAATAAAAAGGATACATGGAAAGAAAAGGCGCCTGAGCCAGGAATGAAACCCTGGCCTTAGCATGACACTCTACTGATTTGTCTTATAATCACCAGCAGTGGTTACAAGTTGTTAACCTTTAATTTTAATAATAATTCTTTGCATTTATATAGCGCTCAGCAATTGCAGGTTAAGGGCCCAACAGAGCAGAGTCCCTTTTTGGCATTTACAGGATTCGATTGCCAGTGCAGATCCCTAACCTCAGAGCTACCACTCCTCCTATTAGGAATGGGTGTGGGCAGCAAGGTGGCACAATGGTTACCCTGGCACTTCTGTGTTTGAATCTTAGGTTTGACATTAGCAGTATTAACTCCGCACATTCTCCTAGTGCCTGCCTAGGTTTTCCTCCAAAGATGTGCATTTAGATTTAGTGGCACTTTCAAACTGGCCCCGTGTGCATTAGTGGGCCCTACGATGGATTGTCAGCCTGCCCAGAGCCAGCTCCTTCCTTGCACCCAGTGATGTCTGAATAGGCACCAACCCCTTAAGCCTGAATTGGATTAAGTAAGTTTGAGAATGTGATGTTATTAGGAATGGACATAAATATACTGCAATCGACATGACATTTTAGTTTAGTGGACACCTGACAAGGACTGCATGCTGATTTCAACCCAGAACGCTGATAAAATCTCTTGCTAATCTGTAATACAGTAATCCCTCCTCGATCGCCAGAACCCACCACGATAGGTGTAAATCCGTGAAGTAGAAACCATATGTTCGTATGGTTATTTTTATATATTTTAAGCCCTTATAAACTCTCCCACACTGTTTATGAATATTCCCTGCACAGTTAGACAGCATAAACCCTTTGTATTCTCTTAGATATTAGGTAAGATTCGTTCAAAATTATGTATGTCAACACACTGTTTATATACAGTAAAACCTAAATATTATTTTAAAGATATCGAGCGTCTCTGATATCACATATGTTACAGCTTTTACGATAGACAGGCCACCAGCAATAAATACGTACAATGCAAGAAAAATTGTATACAGTAAATGTGTGTACAGTGACACTAAACGTACGTACATGTACTAAGTACTGTATGTAGAAAATTAATTATGGTTACTCACCAACAATGACATGGCGACTTCTCCGATAACGATGAGTTTAATTTTACTGCACAACAAAGGAGAGCGTTACAGCTCTTCTAAAGGAGTCTCTTCAGGCGACTGTGTAGCACCGCCGTTGTTCTTCTTCAATCCAAATCCCTAAAGCAGATTTCATCCAGACTACTGCCTTATTACGTCCACTTACAACTCTGGTTAAAAGGACACTGCGACTGTAGATCTTATATTCTTTTCCTACATTTTAAATAAAAAGAATCGTAGCCTCATTGATGCCGTAATGGCGTCCTACAGCGGTGTAGCTTTTCCCTTCCTTCAACAAATGCAAAACATTTACCTTTTCGGCAATCGTTAACATGTTCCGTTGGCGCTTGGGCACGGCCCCTGAACAAGTAGCAGGAGCAGATCGTTTTGGAGCCATAATGAAGGACTTGACTATGCACAAAGATAACCACAAAAGAGCACAAAAGTTAACTCTTTACACAGCGAAACACGTTGATGCTGAATGAACGAGACAAGACTTCCTGGTTAACGCAGCGAAATCGAATTCGGCGCTCTGTCGCTGAGCCAGTCAGCACACAGGAACTTAACTGCATTCTCTGATTGGTTAGCTTTTCAGCCATCCGCCAATAGCGTCCCTTGTATGAAATCAGCTGGGCAAACCAACTGAGGAAGCATGTACAGGAAGTAAAAAGACCCATTGTCCACAGAAACCCTCGAAGCAGCGAAAAATCCGCATTATATATTTAGATATGCTTACATATAAAATCCGTGAAAGTCGAAGCGCGATATATCGAGGGATTACTATACTATCAAACTCCAGATTTTCACAGAGTGTAACTATTTCGGCATTAAATCACAACATGGTCTGCCCAAGTACAAATATGTACTGACTTCAGAGTAAAATCCGGAAAATTTTTACAAGGAAGGACTGGGAGAAAAGTAAAAAGAAATACAGCAAAGTTCAGAACCATCGATCAAAGAGAGAAATGATAAAACCAGAAATGTTCACCCAAAATTCAAAGTGAAAGAACGTAGCGAAAAGTCTCTAAAAAAAATTCACAAAAGAAAGCCTGTAATTTGCAAATAAATTCAATCTCGTATAAACTGAAGCTGTGAGAAGTGACCCTTATATAGTCATGCCAATGATGACATCTTTGCACCGTCTTAGTGCATTGTGGGATGAGTTAACCATTTTAACAAACTATGTGAAATCCTCAAAATGGAGGCACCTGTTGGAAAAACAAAGTGACGCTGAAAATAATGTTAAAAAATTATAAACTTTTAAATAATATCTGCAAAAAAAAAAAAAAACAGATGCAACAAATAAATTCTCGGGTGAGAAAACCCTAGAAAATATTCATATCTTATTTTTAAAGCTTCAGGAAAGCCCAAAAAAAATTAAAATATAAACATGAATTACACTTACCACAGTGTAAATGTGAAGTTTGTAACTATTGGCGGCCAGCTACCTGTTGCCAGCCACAAACCCACAACATCTGGATTACAAAGACACTCAGAAGCGCAGCTCCTTATATTCCATTAGCTGATGGGAGAACGGTGATCCGTCTGTATTGACGTGATTCCATGACAAAGCATTTGGCGTAGTCGGCAGCATTTTCACGGCAGATGGGTGGAGTGTAGTGGTGTTGCTGCACAAAGCGGAGAGTGAGAGCTCAGTTGACATCATTTGCGGTGCTTAGTCCACATGACCGTCATCATCAAGTCCTTCCATGAGAACCCTGAATACAATGAGGACTGATTGAGGTCATTTATGTTAGGTAGAATGGCTAGAGGGGGCTGGGTGGTCTCGTGGCCTCAGACCCCCTGCAAATTTAATTTTTTCTTCAGCCGTCTGGAGTTTTTTTTTTTGTTTTTTCTGTCCTCCCTGGCCATCAGACCTTACTTTTATTCTATGTTAATTAGTGTTGTCTTATTCTAATTCTTACTTTATTTTTATATCTTTCTTCATTATGTAAAGCACTTTAAACTACATTATTTGTATGAAAATGTGCTATAGAAATAAATGTTGTTGTTGTTATTGGCAGTACCAATGCACACAAGATTAGCTCACAGCACAAGAGGGTCTGCTTCCTAAGGCCTTTGCAGTCCAGATGTTGCGGGTTCTTGGATGGCAACCAGCAGCTGGCTACCAGCAATTACCACAGTGCAACATGGTGTGATTCAACGACAAATTCAGTGGCAATATATGCAATTTATCAGTTTTTCTTAGGAAGTATAATATAGTAACTAACGTGCTGCAACAAAAAAAGTAAGGATGGTGCTAAGAAAATATTTGTTGTAGCAACTACTCAAATCACTCCATGTTCATTCACCCAATTTTTTTTGTTTCTTATCCTGATTTGGTTAAAGAGGCAACAGTCTGAGCAGAGGAGACCACACATCACCAGTCCCTAGAGACTCTGCTCATGTACTCAGTGGTAGTTGTCCCAACCCCAGTCTAAATCCTGTGCTTGGTCTACCCCGGGTCTGTTCCAGTCGGGTTTGAGTCAGATGTGTCCCTTACATTCCACACACCATTGTTCCTACTATGCCAATGCTTAGTTCACGCTGCTGCCTCTTGTTTAATGCTGTATGGTCTATAATGAGACAGAAGAAGAGTTGGGGACCACTGTGATACCCCCTTTAATAGCCAAAGAAAAATGAAAGCCAGCAACATAAGATTATCCAGGTTCAAGACCAATCTGGTTGAGGAATAAAACAAAAAGTACATCTCCTCAACTTTGTCATCTTTAGAATTAGGTTTGAGTGTGAACATCAGCTTCTGGTCTTTTTGTCTCTTAAATGTGGTCTGAGGTAGAAAGAGTGGGACTTGTGATCATTTTTCTTCAGGATATTCTGCTTTCACTCTACAAGTAGAAAGGCAGGAGTCAGTAACTGTGTTTCCCATTTAACCATTTCCCATTTTCTGATGTTGGGAGTGCCCTAAAGATGCTCCCCAAGTGCATATGCCTGGCATCTCCTAGAAACATATAAAAATGTATTTATACTATTTTTTGACATTATGTCTGGAAATTTGTGGACAATTTCTAGCGTGGATGATCTCCTTTGTTTTTATGAAATGTTTCCATTACCTTGTAGTTCACCGGGTCAACTAGGTACGTGTGGGCCCTTCTGCCTTCCCCCGGGTCCCCACATGCCAAAAAAAAAATCAAGCGTGAAGGGGCCCCGGACCAGAGTCCCGTTTGTCCCCGCCTGAGTTCACCGCTTAGTTTGCTCCCTTGATCAGTATTCTTTCACACTTTGTAAGATGCCTTGAGATGATGTTTCCTTTGGATAGGTGCTACGAGGCTGATTGACTGTCTCTGTCGTTGATGTTCCCATACTGAATGTGTTTGTTTTCCATGCAGGACCAGGTCAGAACATCCAGATGTCCGGCTATCCGTTAGATCCATCATACCCACCTCAAGGCAAAGTACCAGACTACCAGTACCCAGGGTATCCAGCAGGACAGTACTATCAACCTCCCATGGCTCAGCCATACCCACCTGTAATGCCCCCACAGTATCCTGCTGCAGGGCCACAATATTTTCAGCCACCAATGGACCCAGCATATGCCCAAGGTAAGATCTTTGTTCAGCCTAGAGAGTAATGCTGGCATGCCTATCTTGACCTTTTTAAGTCAAGATACAAAAAGTTTTTGGTGGTTATTTTTCTGATACAAAAATTTTCAATTGGCAATTTCTTTATGGTGTGAGAAAGAATGGACTGTCTGCCAACTTAAGAATTTAAGGAACTGCTCAAAGTGGAGGAGTAAAATCTTGGAGGCAACTGACTGACTTGAGTAAAGCCACACAAAAGCGATCAAACAAATTAGTCGGTAGTGTTTACATGCCTGTCGTTTAATTTATAAATAGAAAGTCTTACTAGCTATTCGGCAGGTTCTGTTTAGTTGGCATGGTGGTAAAGCAGGTAGCATTGCCAGCTCAAATTGTCTGGGTGTAATCATATACTCCTTTCTTAGTTGACATGCTTGTAGTTCAATTTTATTTCTCTTGCGTAATCGTGCTCGTTTTTTCCCTTCCCAGTTGCCATTGGTGGGAGAACTGGGGATGAAGCAAGCATGATTAGAAACAGGATAAAAGAAATACTGCACAGCGCTGTCTGTCCCTTCAGTGGAGTGGGGGAGATTATAACGTTAGCAAGTCACTAGCTGAAACAGTGAAGCGAGCAAGATGATACAGTGACATCTTGCGTGAAAATTTGAGAGGCACAAGTAGAGTGTAACAATTGCTCCTCGGGACACTATGAAATATTGCCGGTGTAGTCTTAAGTTGAAATTGAAAGAGTGCTAGAGAAAGCTAACATAGGGAGGAGAGGCAGTATACGGCCTACGAGTATAGTAATTGAACCTATGACGCTCAAACTGTAAAAGTGTACGCCGCGATGCTTCAAAATTATATTAAGCAGTACTTACAAATGAAGCATAGCCTCGAATCCATAGTGAAAGATGTCGTTCTCAGTAAAGTCCAATCTTTGCTCAGAATCTGACTCAAGCTTGGTGTGAAACGATGTGTAAAGATGAGCTGTTACATAGGCATAATATTTGTTGCTGTTTACACAAATGACAGTACAAATGACCAATCATAGACAACTATACAGCATGAGAATGGTCTGAACCACAGCTGTCTAGTGGTAATGAGCCTTTCACTCTGTGTGGCTCAACGTAGGTGGGATGTTTGATAAAAGCAATCAATCAATCAATCAATCAACATTTATTTATATAGCACATATTCATACAAAAAATGTAGCTCAAAGTGCTTTACAAAATGAATAGAAAAATAGAAGACACAATAAAAAGTAAACATAAGTCAACATTAATTAACATAGAATAAGAGTAAGGTCCGATGGCCAGGGTGGACAGAAAAAACAAAAACAACCTCCAGACGGCTGGAGAGAAAAAATAAAATCTGTAGGGGTTCCAGACCACGAGACCGCCCAGTCCCCTCTGGGCAATCTACCTAACATAAGTCAAACAGTCCTCTTTGTATTAAGGGTTTTCATGGAAGGACCTGATGATGATGGTCACGTAGACTTCTGGCTTTCAGTCCATCAATGTTGGTGCATCCTGATGCTTTGAGTAGGTGGTGGTGGCGCAGGCCGCCACCACAAAGAAACCGAAAAAAGAAACAGAAGAGAGAGTTGGGGTCAGTACGGATTTTAGAGCCACCATGAATAGTTATTGTGATGAATTGAACATACAGAGTATCAGGATTAAGTTAAAGTGAAGTTATGAGAAGGCCATGTTACAGTAATGTGTTTTCAGCAGTGTTTTAAAGTGCTCCACTATATCAGCCTGGTGAATTCATATTGGCAGGCTATTCCAGATTTTAGGTGCATAACAGCAGAAGGCCACCTCACCACTTCTTTTAAGTTTAGCTTTTGGAATTATAAGGAGACACTCATTTGAAGATCTAAGGTTACGATTTGGAATATAACGTGTCAGGCATTCCGATATATAAGATGGAGCGAGATTATTTAAGGCTTTATAAACCATAAGCAGAATTTTAAAGTCAATCCTGAATGACACAGGTAACCAGTTTAGTGACATCAAAACTGGAGAGATGTGCTCGGATTTTCTTTTCCCAGTTAGGATTCTAGCAGCCGCATTCTGCACTCGTTGCAAGTGATTTATGTCTTTTTTGGGTGGTCCTGAGAGGAGTGCGTTACAGTAATCTAGTCGACTGAAAACAAACGCGTGGACTAATTTCTCAGCATCTTTCAGTGATATAAGAGGTCTAACTTTACTTATGTTTCTTAAGTGAAAAAATGCTGTCCTAGTGGTCTGATGAATATCCGATTTAAAATTCAGATTACATTCAACGGTTACCCCTAAGTTTTTTACTTCCGTCTTAACTTTTAACCCTAGTGCATCAAGTTTATTTCTGATAACCTCATTGAATCCATTGTTGCCAATTACTAAAATTTCAGTTTTCTCTTTATTTAGTTTGAGAAAATGACTATTCATCCATTTAGAGACTAAGCAGACTAACTCAGCTCTACTGGGCTGCCTGCATCGGGGTATATAAGTGCAAATGGCATATTTTAATAATGAAAGAGAGTGGACAACATGGAAACTTATGACTTATTTGAAAGTAGACACCCTTGGGTATGTAACAATACCATTACAGTGACCCGAACTAATTTCCCCCATAGGATTATATGTAAATGCAATTAATCTGTTCCAGACCGTACAAGCTGTATGTAAATATATTTTTTTAAAAGATTTTTAAGCACAAATATAGTTAATTACTAGTGACTGGGAGCCCGATCGAATCGGGCTACAAATTCTACGTTTGTGAAATCCATACTTTCTCTGCAAAGAATTATTTGTTTTTGAAATGATTTTGTTATCATGGCACTGATTTGTGCTTAAAATAGACCTTTTTGGCCGATGTAATGAAGGGCTTCCTGTTTAAATGGGGCTACAAGACGTGAACTCAGCTCTTTGGTGCACCTCTTTTGATTTTTTTTTACAGCAAACAAATTTTCAAAACAAACCGTATTTTATGACTCTAATCAGAGTCAGAGTAATAATTATGTTGCCGTGGTCATTTTAGATCTGAGATTGGCTAAAATTTAAACAATGACCGTTGTTAATACCCAGCCGTCATTATTCAGTTTGCCAATTGATGTCAGAAGGACGGATGCCAAAACCGAACTTCCCCAAAGATAGATCTCAACATACCAAGCAAATGGCGATACGTTCTAAATTACTTACGGTTCTGGAGCTGTCGAAGGGTTTAAGTCAGTCGACGATGTTAGTCCTGGAAAGTACGTCCCACCAAACCAACGTTCCAAAAACCAAGCGAACTTACTGTTATCTGCTCGAACCAACACCGACTTACTATACTCGGCCAACCAGCGGCGTCACTGAAGCATTCGAACATTGTTAGCCAATCATGCAATTCTGCGTTTGCCACGTTGTGTTCTAACTACTGAGGCAGAGTCCCATTGTATGGTTCTAACTTGTATTGAGTCGAGGTATAACTAAATGTTAAAACACTGAGAAAACCTTGAACAACAGAGAAAGCTAATATTGCAAGAGTTCACGCTACACTCTTACGAACCGCTGTAAACACTTTTTTTTTTTAATGAGTTTTAAGCACAGGGAAAAAAAATGAAAATTTGAAAAAATCCTTAATTTATACAAAAACTAACCCTAAACAACCAAGAAAAGTAACCTTGCATGCACGCACATACGTCTGACCGAGAACAATATACAGGGAGAGACTGAACACGTGCGGAAATCATCGGCGCATTTAACCGGAAGGAAACTGGCTTGTTCGTCACCCGAGTGTGTGATCGTGAACAGATGCAAAAGTTTGGCAAACTTTTTGGTCGTAACCCGATTTGTACGTGTTCGAGTCGTTGGTGACCCGAGGTTCCACTGTATTGCTTTCGATTGACTTGTTGGTTTACTGCAATTTACACAAACAACTTGGAAATATTGTGGTGTCCTGCCAGTGTAAGTGATTTTTAAAGGGACCTGTGGCATAGTAGTTTTATTCAGGTGTGCCTGATAGCAAAAATAAATGTGCTCTCATCAGCCCTGTACTCACCATGAACGTCTTCTGTCTTTTCACAGCTCCACCTCCCTATGGACAAGTGCATATTGGCCCGCCGTAAGAGACTGCATGGCTTCCTGGGTACTCTCCTGATGCTGGGTTACTAATGTGATGCTACGTTTCCCAGATGGACCGGGATTTTCTGTTACTCTTTTATCATTGCTTTATTGAATTTCTTTCTCTTGAACTATCACACTAAACCTATTTTCCTTTTCTTTCTTCAACAACTGCATGAAGTCCATTGTGACCGTTTGCCGTTGCATGCACTGTGCCCACAATGCCTATCGAGTTTGATTATTGCAAGGAGGGGACTTGAAGGGGAAGTGCGTTCATATTATAAAAAATGTGAAACACTGGGGGTCATTTTACTCGGAGAGCGATGCAGGGGAATGTATTTTAGTAATGGCCCTTCTGTCCCACCTTTTCTATCACACTACCACAGCTTCACCACCTGTTTTCTGTTGTATTTTGTACCACCATTGCTTTTAAGGACCCTCTTGATTGAAGTTCTGTTGAGAAGCCAGTGTAGCCTGGTTTGAAAAAAAGTCAGACTGGAAACGAAATGACGTTAGACCCCCACTTCTGGCTCACTATGCAAACTAAACCAAGTCATTTTAACTTGATTTTTTGAAGTAACTTTTCCAGTTGTGTTGTGCATTGTGTATATACTGTGAATTGATTTGAGTGTTCAGCTATTTAGATTAAGGTCACTTCGCTAGTAGTTTGTAATTGCTTCTGTAATTTGATTGGCTAAGAGTTCTTCTTTTCCCTTTTTTTTTTTTTTTTTTAACAAATGGCACCAAAGAATATTAGGGTTTTTCAAACCGTGCAGACCATTCATAATATAATAATTCATATGCATCATGTTAAATAAATGTATTTTTTTGCTTACAACGTTGCTACAAACCATTTACTTGAATAACTGGGCTCAGAAACTGAATCATTGAATTTATATTGATATTACATGTAGTACTTGAACAGATTAATTTATTATTATTGATTTTTAAGCTCGGGCTTTGCCATCCTTTCACCAGCACCTGATAAGCTGTGCTTTGGCAGTTTTCCTTGAATCATGCATTTGAGACATTTGTCACAGCTGAGTCTCTAATTCTCAGAAATCAAGCAGCACTTTACAAATCACCCACCACATAACAAGTGTTTAAAACTAGTTTACATTTTGGAGGCAGCGTGAGGGGCACAGAGCGGCACACAGCCTGATGGATTCAAACTCATGGCTTTTGAATCCAAAGCCCAGCTGTCGTCTGTGTGGAGTTTGCACATTCTCCCTAAGTCTGTGTAGCTTTCTCTTGGTTACTCCACTTTGACTTCCACATCCCAAAGACGAACGTATTGGGTAACTTGGAGAATCGAGATGAGCATGAAGTGATTGGGGGTCTTGCAATAAGATGGCACCCCTTTCAGGATTGGTGGCTTCCTTGCAAACATTGCTGCCATGATAGCCTCCAGCAAATGTCAGATAAATGGAATTAAGTATATTATGTTGCACCGGTAGGCTCTTCTTCATCCACACGTTGGCTTTGCGTTGAGAATTAACACTGGTCTACCTCTAAAGGCAATTTCTACACAGCGAGGATGGTTTTCGTTGACCGCTTTTGAATGTTCTGCTTATTAAGAGGTGAACTCTTTAGTAATATTATAGGTGTGTGTGGCAATAAAATGGCAGGTTATGATGGGTGCCAACCCCTTTTGGATCATTGTAACAAGCAACAGGGAAAAAAAAAAATATGCAGACATTTCCAGGGTGGCATGGTGGTGCAGTGGTAGTGCTGCCTCGCAGTTAGGAGTCCTGGGTTCACTTCCTGGGTCCCCCCTGCGTGGAGTTTGCATGTTCTCCCCGTGTCTGCGTGGGTTTCCTCCCACAGTCCAAAGACATGCAGGTTAGGTGCATTGGTGATCCTAAATTGTTCCTAGTGTGTGCTTGGTGTGTGGGTGTGCGTGCCCTGTGGTGGGCTGGCACCCTGCCTGGGATTTGTTCCTGCCTTGCGCCCTGTGCTGGCAGGGATTGGCTCTAGCAGACCCTGGTGACCCTGTTTTAGGATATAGCAGGTTGGACAATGACTGACTGACTGACATTTTCTTTTTGATTATTCTGGCAGTGAAGTGCACCCCCAAACCCCCCAAAGTGTTACACTTGGTTCAGAGTTCAGTGGGGTCTGCTTAACCCTTTAAACTCAGCCTCATTATTGTCTGTTTTCTGCTACTTTGATGTATCTGACTATAACTTTGTCATCCTTCACTCATTATTCAGGCTTTGTTTGCTTGAAAGGCCTACTTGTGATAGATAGATAGATAGATAGATAGATAGATAGATAGATAGATAGATAGATAGATAGATAGATAGATAGATAGATAGATAGATAGATAGATAGATAGATAGATAGATAGATAGATAGATAGATAGATAGATAGATAGATAGATAGATAGATAGATAGATAGATAGATGTTTTTTTTCCCCCAGTTTTTGTTAACCTAAACTTTAAAGTTAAACATTGGGCAGTTTACTGCTTACCTTTTTCATTTTAAGTTATTCAGTGCATTTCAACAGATTCAATTTGAAGAAAATCTGAGGTGTTCTGAAATGTTTGACCGGAAGTCTGTCGTTGTAAAGAAATTGTACTGTGTATCCAAATTACAACATCAATAGTTAATAAGATTCAAAAACGTGTAAACAAAAAAAAAAGATATAGAAAGTGAAAAACATAGAAAGTAGAATGTAGTGTCATTTGAAAGTTGAAAGACCCCTGTCATTTAGTAGATAACAATCTCTCCGTCAAATTGTACACAGTTGAATCAGTAGAGTGTTGTACCGTGTTAGCCATAGATTGATACGGGAGAAAGTGGGGTGAAATGACACCTTGTATTGGCTAACTTCTACACGGTGGTGTGCTGGGGAGGCAGCATAAAGAAGAGGGACGCCTCACGCCTGGACAAACTGGTGAGGAAGGCAGGCTCTATTGTAGGCACAGAGCTGGACAGTTTGACATCCGTGGCAGAGAGGCGGGCGCTGAGTAGGCTCTTGTCAATCATGGAGAATCCACTGCATCCACTGAACAGGATCATCTGCAGACAGAGGAGCAGCTTCAGTGACAGACTGAGGAGACCCCACACTATGCGACTCTTCAGTTCCATCTTGTTGGGGGGAGTAAACATTAACATTATACAAATGACAAAGTTATTGTCTGTTATACCTGCATTGTTATTACTCTTTAATTTAATATTGTTCTTTATCAGTATGCTGCTGCTGGAGTATGTGAATTTCCCCTTGGGATTAATGAAGTATCTATCTATCTATCTATCTATCTATCTATCTATCTATCTATCTATCTATCTATTATATAGTGCATTTCATATCTATCTATCTATCTATCTATCTATCTATCATATAACAACAACCTATCTATCTATCTATCTATCTATCTATCTATCTATCTATCTATCTATCTATCAATCAATGCAAGGTTTGCCTGCTGAAGGGTCCTTAGCTTCCTCAGAAGCTTGCATTTGTAATCTTTTTAGTTAACCAATAAAAGGTGTCATTTCACCCTACTTTCTACAGTTGAATCAGGACGTTGAAGAAAGCCATGTGGTGTAGGCAGGTGTTGCTGTGTACGGCAGGTCAGCCATTTTTTAAAAGCAAGAAAGAAAAACACTGCAGCATGGTGTCGTGGTATGTAACATTGCATCTTAACAGCAAAACACTATATAACATTGAGAAATTAATGACACTTTTTTACTGCATTAAATCATTATTGTTTTGGTTGAAAACAATGGGGCTGAATTTAAAGGATTAACAGACAACCTCAGTTCATCCATACATTGTGCGTAAACAAAAGTCCTTCCTCCAGAGTTCCAGAGTCAATCAGGTACTAATGAAGAAAGCTTTATTAAATTAACGTGCAAACCATAGCAGGCTGCTCCATCACCGGGAATTAAAATGTATTTCTGTGACGTACATGTGCTGTTCTTAGTAGATTCAAAGTGTGCTTTTCGGAACAGCAGTCATAAAGGTAACAACCGTATTACCAGTCAGTCCGTTGGCTGACAACAGGCAAGTGGAACTGATTGTGTAAATGACACACCAGAAGGGCGACTCGTGAACCCATTGGTGCGTATCGATTTGTGAAGCGCAGCAGAGACAACCGTACTTTAGGAAACAATCCGGGGGAAACAAAAGGAACAAAGACGGACATGTACATTAATTAGAATTACTCGTTTATGTGTGCTTTATTTATTTTTTTTTTTAACAAAAGCCAGTATTAAACTGTAAAACTAAAAAGGTTGTTTAAATAAAGGTTCTTGGAAGAACATAATGTGCTGTGGTCTTTTTTTTTTTCTTCTTCATAAAATTGACTGAATTGCACAGAGTTATTTTTTGTATTTTTGTCACTTAGCGTTTCCTTCATTTGTGATTTTTTTCAAGCCGTCGTGTACGTGATAACCACTGCAGACTGAGTAATATGTCTGTGTCCTCCATGAGAAATAGAGCATCCACGCTGGTCACCAACGCTGGCGGCACACAAGGCTGTTTTCTCCACTGCTATGTAGAACAGCAAATCAGCAGAATGAAAAGAAATAAACGCTTGAAATATATCACTCTGTGTGTAATGAATCTATACAATATAGGAGTTTCACTTTTTGAATTGAATTACTGAAATAATTGAGACCTTTTCGATGATATTCTAATGTATTGATATGCACCTGTACAATGGTGCCGTCTGCAAATGTAATGATAGTCTTTGTGGGATGGATTGGGCTGCAGTCACAAAGGGTAAAGTAGTGGGCTCAGCACTCAGCCTTGTGGAGATCCTGTGCTGAGCAGAAAGGAAGAGGAGCGATGAAGGCCGAGTTTAAGCCGTTGTGGGTGGTTTGTCAGGTGGTCCTTCATGCAGGTGCAGGTAGAGGAGGGAAGGCCTAAGCCTGTCAGCTTGCTTACCAATATGTCCGCGATTATTCTATTAAATGCTGAACTGTAGGCTATGAAGAGCAGCCTTTGGTCTACATGGCTCAGCGCAGTATGTGGTGTGGTAGCAATGCCATCTTCTGTGGACCTTTTTGATCTGCATACAGGCTGATGCTGGTCGAAAGTGGATGTGACTGTGCAACAACACATGAGGGCAACAGCATCATCAAGTTCACGGACGACACCACTGTAATTGGTTTCATCACCGACCATGATAAAGCTGCCTAGAGGAGCGGAGGTAAAAGACCTAACCATAAGCTGCCATAACAACAACCTCTCCCTGAATGTCAACAAAACAAAGGCAGTCCTTATTGACTTCATAAAGACCAAAAGGCAATCACAATCTACTCCACACCAACAGCTCCCCCATCCAGAGAACTAGAAGCTGCAAATTCCCGGGAGCCCACATCACCGCCTGCCTTTTGTGGTCTCTCAACATCACCTGCATACTGTGAAAGGCTCAGCAATGGCTCTTATTGTTGACAAAGCTAAAGAGCCTTGGGGTGAGAGCCAGAACAGTAGTGGACTTTTACAGCTGCACTATTGAAAGTATCCTGACTGGATGGAAACCCGGTGTGGTTTAGTAACCTCACATGGCCAGGATGGCAAACTCCTCCAAAGGATTAGTTCATACAGCTTCTAAAATAACTGGAGCTGACCTTCTACAGCTTCATACCATCTGCTCAACCAGATGTTGGAGGAAAGCTGAATCCATCATCTCTGATGACAGCCACCCCACCCCATCTCTTGTTTCACTTCTGTCTTCTGGGGATACACTACTGGAGCCTCACCATCCGCTCACCTTGTGTCAGGATCAGCTTCTTACACCGAGGCCATAAGGTCTCCACATAACCTGATTCTACCTGCCTTGCACTGTGTGCTGTACCCACCTGCTGGTTTATGGGTCATTCTGGCGTATATTACTTTTTTACTCGTACTTACTGTATTTATTGAAGCTTTTTCTTTATCTTCTACCTTCTGTGAAAGGCTCAACAATGGCTTTTGTTGACAAAGCTAAAGAGCCTTGGGGTGAGAGCCAAAACAGTAGTGGACTTTTCCCACCGCATTATTGAATTTATCCTGACTTGATAGAATCCTGGCGTGGTTTAGTAACCTCACATAGCCAGGATGGCAAACTCCTCCAAAGGACTGTTCATATCGCTTCTAAAATAAGCGGGGATGACCTTCCACAGCATCAAACCATCTGCTCAACCAGATGTCAGAAGAAAGCTGAATCCATCGTCTCTGATGACAGCCACCCACTCCATCTCCTGTTTCAGTTCTGCCTTCTGGGAAGCACCATCAGATCCTCACCATTCGCTCCGCCTGTGTCAGGGACAGTTTCTTACACCAAGGCCATAAGGTCTCTGAATTCCCTGTAACCTGATTATACCCGCCTTGCACTGTGTGCTGTACCCACCTGCTGGTTTATGTGTTGTTGTATGTTACTATTTTACTCTTACTTACTGTGTTTGTTTACGCTGTTTATGTACCTTCTACAATTATTTATTTACTGTATTTTTTTTTTATCCATCAACACAACCGTAGCACAAGAATTTCATTATGCTCTCTCGGTGTACAGTTGTGGCCAAATGTTTTGAGACCCAAGTGTTGGTTTTCACCAAGTTTGCTGCTTCAGTGTTTTTAGATCTTTTTGTCGGATGTTTCTATGGTGTACTGAAGTAGAATTACAAGCAGTTCAGAAGTTTCAAAGGCTTTCATTGACAATGACATGAAGTTTATGCACAGAGTCCATATTTGCAGTGTTGACCCTTCTTTCTTTTTCAAGACCTCAGCAATTGGCCCTGGCAGGCTGGCAATCAACTTCTAGGCCAAAGCCTGACTGCTGGCAGCTGCCCATTCTTACATAATCAATGCTTGGAGTTTGCCAGAATTGGTGGGTTTTTGTTTGTCCACCCACCTCTTGAGGATTGACTACAAGTTCTCAATGGGGAGTTTGCTGGCCATGGACCCCAAAATTTCAATGTTTTGTTCCCCGAGCCACTTAGTTATCATTTTTGCCTTATGGCCCGGTGCTCCATCATGCTGGATTGTTGGTCACCAAACTGTTCTTGGATGGTTGGGAGAAGTTGCTCTCAGAGGATGTTTTGGTCCCATTCTTTATTCGTGGCTTGGGATCAGGGGGTCGGCAGTAGGCAGGTATGAGTGAGGCGAAGACTTTTGAAGGATGGCCTGGTGGGTATCGAGAAGGGCAGCAAAGAAGCCAAGAAAAACATCAGGGACAGACTGATATTCTGCTAAAGGAACAGGGACTGGACTGCTGAGGACTGCTGGGGTCAAGTCATTTTCTCTGATGAATCCCCTTTCTGATTGTTTGGGGCAACCGGAAAAAAGAAAAAGGTGAGTGGCACCACCATCAGTCCTGTGTCATGTCAACAGTAAAGCAACCTGAGACCATTCAAGTCATGTGGGGTTGCTTCTCAGCCAAGGCAGTGGGCTCACTCACAAGTTTGCCTAAAAACACGGCCAGGAATGAAGAATGGGACCAAAACATCCTCCGAGAGCAACTTCTCCCAACCATCTAAGAACAGTTTGGTGACCAACAATCCAGCATGCTGGAGCACCGGGTCATAAGGCAAAAGTGAGAACTAAGTGGCTCGGGGAACAAAACATCAAAATTTGGCCAGGAGACTCTCCATTGAGAACTTAGATAGATAGATAGATACTTTATTAATCCCAAGGGGAAATTCACATAATCCAGCAGCAGTATACTGATACAAAGAAACAATATTAAATTAAATAGTAATAAAATGAAAAAATTTAAATAAAATTAATGTTAGCATTTACTCCCCCGGGTGGAACTGAAGAGTCACATAGTGTGGGGGAGGAACGATCTCCTCAGTCTGTCAGTGGAGCAGGACGGTGACAAAAGTCTGTCACTGAAGCTACTCCTCTGTCTGGAGATGACACTGTTCAGTGGATGCAGTGGATTCTTCATGATTGACAGGAGTTTGCTTAGTGCCCGTCGCTCTGCCACAGATGTTAAACTGTCCAACTTTAATCCTACAATGGAGCCTGCCTTCTTAACAAGTTTGTCCAGGCGTGAGGCGTCTTTCATCTTTATGCTGCCACCCCAGCACACCACCGCGTAGAAGAGGACGCTCGCCACAACCATCTAATAGAACATCTGCAGCATCTTACTGCAGATGTTGAAGGATGCCAACCTTCTCAGAAAGTATAGTCTGCTCTGACCTTTCTTACATAGAGTATCAGTATTGGCAGTCCAGTCCAATTTGTCATCCAGCTGCACTCCCAGATATTTATAGGTCTGCACCCTCTGCACACAGTCACCTCTGATGATCACAGGGTCCATGAGGGGCCTGGGCCTCCTAAAATCCACCACCAGCTCCTTGGTCTTGCTGGTGTTAAGGTGTAAGTGGTTTGAGTCCCACCATTTAACAAAGTCTTTGATTAACTTTCTGTACTCCTCCTCCTGCCCACTCCTGATGCAGCCCACCATAGCAGTGTCATCAGCGAACTTTTGCACGTGGCAGGACTCCGAGTCATATTGGAAGTCTGATGTATATAGACTGAACAAGACCGGAGAAAGTACAGTCCCCTGCGGCGCCCCTGTATTGCTGACCACAATGTCAGATTTATTGTGGTCAATCCTCAAAAGGTGGGTGGACAAACAAAAACCCACCAATCCTGACAAACTCCAAGCACTGATTATTCAAGAATGGGCAGCTGCCATCAGTCAGGATTTGGCCCAGAAGTTGATTGCCAGCCTGCCAGGGCAAATTGCAGAGGTCTTGAAAAAGAAAGAAGGGCAAACACTGCAAATATGGACTCGGTGTATAAACTTCATGTCATTGTCAATACAAGCCTTTGAAACTTCTGAACTGCTTGTAATTCTACTTCAGCACACCAGAGAAACATCTGATAGGAAGATCTGAAAACACTGAAGCAGCAAACTTGGTGAAAACCAACCCTTGGGTCATTCTCAGAACTTTTGGCCACGACTGTAGGTAATCTAATCTCGAACATGTTTGGTGTATCAGTTTGTTGTTCATAAAGCCCAATGCATCTTTTTTCAAAAATTTAAATTCTCTCTGAAGTTCTTCGTTAACCGAGCACAAGCACATAGTCCTGTCGACAGACAAGTGGCGAAAACAAACCGTCTCAGGACTACACACCTTCATATCGCGCTTACGCAGTTCCCAATGTGTACGTTTCGCTTCACAAATACAGACATTACCTATTCTGACGATGCTGGTTCTGCTACCTGCTGGTCAAGAACCCGGGCCATGATAAATCAGGGACTATTAGCCTGGACCAGGGGTGGGCAGTGTCGGTCCTGGAGAGCCGCAGTGGCTGCAGGTTTTTGTCCCCAACCCAGTTTCTTCATGAGAATTCAATTATTGCTGCTGAAGCACTTATTGCTCAAGTGACATTTTTTGTCTTCATTTTAGTTGTCTCACTGGTTAAGATTTTGAACTCTTAATTCCTTATTTTAGTCTTAAACAGCTTCAGTCACTGTTTTTCAATGGCTCCTTATTAGCGGAGTCAGTGGAGGCTCTGATCGGGGCGCTTGAGAGACTGAGTGAGGGGTCTGAGTGTCTGGGCTTGTGAGTGTCCTGATAAAAACCAACATCCAGGCCTTTAATGACCTCTTGGGCACGGCCATCAGCAGTGTGTCTGTCTGCGGAGAGAGTGTCGACCTCATCATCGAGAGGTTTACTTACCTCGGCAGTGACATTCATGTCTCTGGTGACTCTTCTTGTGAAGTCAGTAGACGGATTGGGTGAGCATGGGGGGGTCATGAAGTCACTGGAAAGGGGTGTGTGGCGCTCATGATATCTCTGCAAAAGGACGAAGGTCCAAGTCTTGGTGCTTCCTGTCTTGCTATATGGTTGTGAGACATGGACGCTATCCAGTGACCTGAGATGAAGACTGGACTCCTTTGGTACTGTGTCTCTCTGGAAAATCCTTGGGTACCGTTGGTTTGACTTTGTGTTGCTCATGGAGTCCTGAATGAGGCACATGACCTGCATTGTGAGGGAGAGTCAGTTACGGCACCAAGGCCATGTGGCACATTTCCCAGAGGGTGATCCGGCTTGTAAGATACTCATTGGTGGGGACCCGAGTGGCTGGACCAGGCCAAGGGGTTGCCCACGTAAAACCTGGCTGTGGCAGATAGAGGGTCATTTCCGGAGGGTGGGACTGGACTGTGTGTCTGCCTGGGGGGTTGCCAACCGGGTTCCCGAGCTGTTTCGATGTGTAGTGGGTGCGGCAATGTGCTGTACCAGTGCATGCTCCCCAACTTGGCTTGACTTGACTTATTAGTAATAAGATGCAGAAGACAAAAGAGCCAGCAGTTCTCCATCTAACTTGCTGCCATTTCCATGAAGTTCTTACACGGAGGCCCATGAGAAACATGAAGGACTGAAAATTACTTCTCTGTTTTAGGCTCCAGATCATCTGTTGGGTAACTGAATGGACAGGGGACTTAAAAAATTATTTATTGGATTTAGTTTAAAAAAAAAAATTCTTGTATATTAGAAAAAAAAATATTTGCAATGCATAAATGTTAAAGTAAAATCAAGTTGTTAACCAGAATACGCTTCTAAATATTAACTCGGCTAAAAGACAACAGTTAAGCCTTACTACTTTATCATTGCGAGGTGAATTCATTGAATCCGTGTAGTGTGTGTTATTAAATCAGCCGCCTCAGGGCCATTTCTGGGCATAGACGGTGTAGGCAAGGGCCCCTATTGTTCAGGACGCATTACTGCAGCCCCGTGTACAGATTCCTATCTTTTAATTTGTTTAGAAAAATTTGTCCGGATTGAGGAGCACAAAGAAATGTTTATGTCGTGTGAATCAGCAGCTCCTGCATTGTCTGCAATATACGCAGTAAAATCTGTTGCCCATTAACAGCCCTGGGTGACGCAACATTTTTTTTAACAATATAGATCTACGAACACTCGGACTCGCGGCGAATGTCTGAATATGTCGTTTTATGTTATTTTCGCATACTATCGCTGTTCGGTTTTAACGTCTGACGACCTACAGAGTCCAACAATAACACGAACAACAAAAACGATGATGATGCCAATAATAATAATAATAATACTATTAATAATTCACAAACTGTAGTACTGAAGACACAGACATTGCAAAATAAAATTTAAACGATCAAAACGGCAACGGGACGGTGGCTCTTGAGTGAATTATTAAAAGCTGATTTAATCTAAACTGTGATTGCCTTCCAAATGGACATACATTAAAACTTCGCAAATATCGTCATGTGTTGTTCATCACCATTTGTGGGATTCTCTCTGGGCCCGCTAATGCAGTTTTACGTAGCCCATCCCTCGTTATAAAAGCCCGTGCATTGATTGGCTCGGTATATTGCAATATCTGCATACACGGGTATACAGTAAATAGGAATTGTGGGTAAAGATTCCTATTATACGTTACCGTGGCTGTCCGCCTGTCTGTCCAGGATTTTAAATCACCTGTAGCTCGCAAACCGTTTGATCTACTGACTTCAAATTTGGTACACATATACTACGTGACCTATACTGTCCGCTTTCGGGTGGTGATTTTTATTACTCTTTTTATTTTTATTTTATTGTAGAATCAACAATCGGCAGCGAGCAGCAGGGCCGCCGTGTGGCGCATGCGTATGGACGCCGTTCTCCTTCCCTACCACCTTCGCCATCACTTCCCATAGCTTAAGTCATTCTTGAGGCAGATTGAAGACTTAAGTGCCAACTGAAGTGAAAAAATTAAGCCAAACGTATTAAGTAATTGCAACACCAAGACTTAATCAGTTTTAACGCGAAAAGATGCCGACGAATAAAGAGAAGCCGCGGGCCGCTAGGGTGGAGAAAAGAAGAGCTGCTCAGGAAGCAGCAAGCGCATCAACCTCTGAGCAAACGAATGCTAAACGTAAAGAGAATGGAAACTATAAGTCAAGCGTATTCACTGCACATTATCGTGCAGTACGCCATTACTCGTAAAAATATAATCATTGTCTTGCGTTTTACTCTTCAGATATCCCATCCCCATTATCTGAGTAGTCTAGAGGAGACCACTCCCGATCTCCGGTCAGCGCCACGGTCTCCAGCCCATACAACATAGCTGGTCTCACTACTGTCCTGTAGACCTTCCCTTTCACTCTTGCTGACACGCATCTATCACAGATTACTCCTGACACTCTTCCCCATCCTGCCTGCACTCTTTTTCACTTATTTTCCACAATCCCCGTAACTTTATACTGTTGATCCCAAGTACTGTATTTAATTAAACTCCTCCAACTTCGCCAACTCTACTCCCTGCTTTCTCACCAAATTATCTTTAGGAGTTTTTTTATCATAAGCTCAAAATGAACACACAGAGTGTGCTTCTGGGCCCTTGGTGTTTTGGTGCACCTGTAAGATGGTGACTATGCGATCAAGAGCGAGGAGTTACTTTCGCCGTGTCGAGCTCTTGGCTGCTGTAAGTTCTGCATCCCACTAGATGTCGCTATTTTCTAAATTTCGGCTCTTTAATCCGGCACAGTCGAGGAAAAGCTTCACGGAGCTTCATCCGCCCACCACTAATACAAACAATTTAATGATGAGTGCTCAGCAATTTGCTTAAATTTTATTACGTACTTTTACCATTACTGTCTTGTATGGACTACAACATTATGGCTCATATGTTACTGGATGGGGTGCAGTGGGTAGCGCTGCTGCGTCGCAGTATGGAGACCCGGGTTCACTTCCTGGGTCCTCCCTGCGTGGAGTTTGCATGTTCTCCCCGTGTCTGCGTGGGTTTCCTCCCACAGTCCAAAGACATGCAGGTTAGGTGCATTGGCGACCCTAAATTGTCCCTAGTGTGTGTGCCCTGCAGTGGGCTGGCGCCCTGCCCGGGATTTGTTCCTGCCTTCGTCCTGTGCTGGCTGGGATTGGCTCCAGCAGACCCCCGTGACCCTGTAGTTAGGATATAGCGGGATGGTCGGATGAATGTTACTGGATAAGGTAAAGACATTTTTATTTTGTTGATTATACCTTTTATGTAATCTTGAAGTAAACTGGCGTGTTATATTGGAGAAGAAGAAAAAGATGCTTTTGTGATGGTGAGTGTTAAGCCCACCTATTGATAATTCCCCAGGACAAGTTACACGTGTCTTCCAGATTTCTAATCAAGTGTAAGTATTATGTTTACTGACCATCAACTATGACAAAGAACTCCATACCAGGAAGATGGAAAAGAAGAGCAGCAACATCTGCTGAGCGTCACAGGAGGCACTTAACACAGCATACAGAATTCTTAGCATCTTTCAATGTTATAGGGGGTCTAACTTTTGCTATGTACATGATCAAGAAAAAAGGTTTAATATACAAACAGTAGATAGATAGGCACTATATAACAACTAAATACCAAAGGTTTAATATAAATATGAAAGGTAGTATGTGATCGATAACAGAGGTTCAATATACACACAGTAGATGGATATGAAAGGCACTATATGACAGCTAGTTAGAAAAGATTAATTTTAAAAACAATAAAACTTCATTTCTCCCCTGGGAGAAATGTGGCTTTTTATACAAACTTAATAAAAAATACGCACCAGAATGAGTAAAAAGAAAGGTGACTTCTGACTTGTCTGTCCAAGTCCCAGTAAGGTGTTCATTATGCAGACGTGTTCCTGTGGACGGTTGGGAGACAAAGTCAGAGAGGCAAGATTGCGTTGGTTTGGACATGTGCAGAGGAGAGATGCTGGGTATATTGGGAGAAGGGTGCTAAGGATAGAGCTGACAGGGAAAAGGAGAAGAGGAAGGACTAAGAGAAGGTTTATGGATGTGCTGAGAGAGGACATGCAGGTGATGGGTGTGACAGAGCAAGAGGACGAGGACAGAAAGATATGGAAGATGATGATCTGCTGTGGCGACCCCTAATGGGAGCAGCCAAAAGAAAAAGAAGAAGATTCCTGTTGATTATAAAGGAGCCCCCTGTCTCATTACCTGACACACTTCTGCTGAGTAATTCATTTTCTGAAAGTCCTCAGTGTTGGTGTGTCACAGAGAGGATGTGCAGCATGGTTCATAATGGCACTCAGTTTTGTTTTCATTCTCTCCTTTGTTACGACTGAGGGCATCACATAACTGAGCCTGACCTTCCAATTAGCTTGTTGATTCAGTGAGTCTCTCTGGAGGTGATGTCACCAGCCCAGCACACCACACTGGCCATCACAGAGTGACAGAAGATATGAAGGCTGTCACTACACACACTAAAGGAATGCAGTCAGCCAAAGAAAAAAGGCTGGACTGATCCCTGAACACGGAGGAACTAGAGAAGAAAGGGCAGAGCAGACTCCATCATTAATGTGGACCCCCAAGTACCCGTAGGAGTGGACCGCCTCTGCTTCCACTCCCCTGAACAGTAGCTGGACATGGAGGCTCTCTGTTGAGGCGAAGGTCAGAAAGCAGTTTCTTGGTTTTGCTGATGTTAAGTTGCAGAGAGAAACAAAATTCTCCCCCAGACTCCCCTTCTCTGTCTCATCCCCTTTATCAATACACCCGCATAAGTGCAGAATCATCTGAGAATTTCTGTAAGTGACATGACTTGGTGCTATATTTATAGTCGGAAGTGTACTGAGTGATGACAAAAGCAGACAGGCCTGTTCCTTGTGGTGTTCTGGTGCTGCTCAGAAAGTCCTTGAGTCTCAAAAACTGCGGTCTGCCTGACAGATGGTCCATTATCAGGACACCAAAGGCTCATCCACCTGCATGTCTCTGAGTTTACCCCTTAACAGGGATGGCTGGATGGTATTGATGGCACTGGAGAAATCAAAAAGCCTCGTCCTCACGGTGCTGCCTGCTTCATCCAGATGAGAATAAGCCTTATGGAGCAGACAGATAATTGCATTGTCCACTCTAATCTTTGACCAATATGCAAACTGCAGGTGGTCTACCACAAGATTACTCTCAAAGGTCCCCATGACGCGAGACCTAAACGCCACTAGCCTGTAGTCATTAGGTGATGAAGCGCCCGACTTCTTTGGAACAATACAGCCTTGGGGACAGACCAAATAGGTGACACAGGACACCACAAAATTGGTCAGCACAGGCCTTAAGAACTTGAGGACTGACTCCATTAGGTCCTATGGCTTGTCTTCTCACTTGATCTTCAGGTATGGTCGGTCCATACTGATGGTCAGAGGTGGTGTAGTTGAGATGGCGTGGGAGGACTGGTCATAGGAAGAAGGTGGCAGTGGGAGGGAAAATCTATTAAAAAAACTGGCATTAGCTTTGTCCAGATCTCCTTCTAGCACCTCAGCCCTGGATTGTGTGAGTCCAGTAACGATGCCCAGGACATCTTTCATGTTACTCTGAATGGGTTTGTTTGAGATTAGAGAAGGGGTGAGTAGAAATATTTTTTTTTGTAATGTTGGCTAACTGGCGGCAGGATGGCGCAGTGGGTAGCGCTGCTGCCTCGCAGTTAGGAGACCTGTGTTTGCTTCCTGGGTCCTCCCTGCGTGGAGTTTGCATGTTCTCCCCGTGTCTGCGTGGGTTTCCTCCGGGTGCTCTTGGTTTCCTCCCACAGTCCAAAGACACGCAGGTTAGGTGCATTGGCGATTCTAAATTGTCCGTAGTGTGTGTGTGCCCTGCGGTGGGCTGGCGCCCCGCCCAGGATTTGTTCCTGCCTTGCACCCTGTGTTGGTTGGGATTGGATCCAGCAGACCCCGTGACCCCCTGTAGTTAGGATATAGAGGATTGGATAATGGATGGATGGATGTTGGCTAACAGCAGGTGAACAAGTAAGCTTTAAGAATTGCAGTCTTAGTGGGTCCTCCTGGCTGAGTGGGCTCCACCAGTTTTCACTTACAGGACTACTTTTTCCTGCCATGCACTCGCCCTGCACTTTATGAATGGAGCGCTTCTGTCCTGCGTACTTAATCAAGGTGTGTGTTGGACGTGTCACTGTTGCCAGTTAAACACAAGCCAGACTCAAGGATCCATTTGTGGCACACATCTCCATCTTCAGGCTGCCCCCTCTTGTTCACAGAGAGACCCCCAGCACTGTCAGATACCAAGTCCCTCAGTCTCTCTCTCCTGTGCAGCTCCTAGCCCTCCCATCCCAATGCCTTTAAAAGGCTAAATGCTCCTTGCTATATAAGGCCACGCAGCTGCTTAGGATTTCGAGGAATGTCCTGACATTTCAGGCTGACTTTGGTTGGCCAGACACAAACTCCTCCATTCGGTTCTGTGCAGCTCTTTGTCTAACTGGCCAGCAGCCCTGTCAATCATTCCTGTTTGATGGTGCAGAGCCCGCCTTCCAGTTTACGGAGCAGCTGCCTTGATTTTTGATGGGCAGTCCGGCACCTGCTGGTTGGAAATCAGCGGCACACGGATCTCCCGTCTTAACACGCTGTGGTTCTCTTTTCCTTGTCTGCTTCACATCCACCATGTGTGCATCTCGTTTGGATGCCACCAGACCCAGGATGTCCCGGTGCAGAAGACAGGTCAGTGAGGACCCAGATATCGATAATCTCTTGGCCAACCTGTCTCCCGAAGAAATGCAGGAATTAGAAAATGAACTGGACGAAAGGGAGCCAGATCCTAACATCCCCGTGGGGCTGAGGCAGAGAAACCAGACTGAGAAGCAACCAACCAAGTGCTATAATCGGGGAGCGATGCTGGATTACTGTGAGAGGGAAACCAAGAAGATGATTCAGAGAGAGCTCTCTGTTGAGGTAAGAAGCTTCTCGGGGGAGTGCATGGGGTTTGAGGTCCACCAGTGCGCGCTCCGCTGTCTTTTAGTTTAAGGTTCTTGAGCTGTCCTGACCTTGGTCACTGCCCCCACCTCTCCTCATGTCCAACTTTAAAGCTAACAGAGGCTGGTTAACCAGTTTTTTTGAATGTGGTCAAGCAGGAGTAAAAGGAAGGGTGCTGTCCATTCAACTGTTAAATGGAGAAAGATGAGACCAAGCATATAGGATTTGGGGACATTGAAATGAAAATGATGGAGCTGTTCAACCCAGACTACCACTTGGATCAGTTTCAGGTGGCACAGTGGCATAGAGGTTTCGTGTTGCCATCTCTCAAACCCCAGTTCTAGTCACCATCTTTGTGGAGTCTGCACGCTTTTCCTGGATGTTCAAGTGAATTAATGTCTTGGTATTTTCAGGGCGCTTCATTAAGCTTCCTGAAGTGGTGCCTATTACGCCCAAATCCTTGATGTTTGCCTACAGAGTAGTCGATGGATCTTCACCTGATTATATGGAGACACCTGTGAGGCCCTGTGCTCCTTCTCAACCACCGTCTGGTGATGCCACCTCATCATCTCTCAATTCAGATTCTTTTCATGCTTCTAGCTTCTAGCTGATAGAACATGCTGCTCACTGCCACAATTTGAAAGTCTGACTCCCTCCGTGTGTCTAAGAAGAGTTGGGGTTTTGTAACGAGCTTGGATTTTGTTCTTCGCTTGTGGTGATCGGTTGTGCTACCATGCCCTCTAATGCTTGTTTACTCGATTATGTTAATCTCTTTTGTTGTAAGTCATATTGGATGAAAGCATCTTCTACCCCTGGGGTTCTTAACCTGACGTCTGTGGACCCCTAGGGGATTCATGGAAGGGTTTCAGGGGGTCCGTGAGGGTCAAATAAAAATGAACATTTATATTCACTATACAGACCGGTACTGTTGATTTAGAGTAGTAGTAGCAGATCTGCTTTCATTTGCACAAGAGGATTGTATTTGGGGTGGCACGATGGCACACAGGTGGCGCAGTGGTAGTGCTGCTGCTTTGCAGTAAGGAGACCGTGGAAGATTGTGGGTTTGTTTCCTCCCTGTGTGGATAGCGCTTTGAGTACTGAGACAAGTGCTATATAAATGTAATGAATTATTATTATTCTTACAGTGGGTAGCGCTGCTGCCTCGCAGTAAGGAGACCCGGGTTAGCTTCCCAGGTCCTCCCTGCGTGGAGTTTGCATGTTCTCCCCGTGTCTGTGTGGGTTTTCTCCGAGTGCTCCGGTTTCCTCCCACAGTCCAAAGACATGCAGGTTAGGTGCATTGGTGATTCTGAATTGTCCCAAGTGTGTGCCCTGCGGTGGGCAGGCGCCCTGCCCGGGGTTTGTTTCCTGCCTTGCGCCCTGTGTTGGCTGGGATTGGCTCCAGCAGACCCCCATGACCCTGTAGTTAGGATATAGTGAGTTGGATAATGGATGGATGGATATCCATGATGCTAATCTCATCCCAAAGGTGCTCTACTGGATTGAGATCTGCTAACTGTGGAGGCCATTTGAGTCTAGTGAACTACTTGTCAGGTTCAAGAAACCAGTCTGAGATGATCTGAGCTTTGTGACTTGGCACGTTATCCTGCTGGAAGTAGCCATCTAAAGAAGGTGCCCTGCTCGGGGTTTGTTTCCTGCCTTGCGATCTGTGTTGGCACGGATTGGCTCCAGCAGACCCTGTGACCCTGTAGTTAGGATATAGCGGGTTGGATAATGGATGGATGGATGGATTGTATTTCATAATTCTAATGGGTGGCCATTACTTTTTGCATAAAAATGAGTGTTTTACTTTAAAGTTTACTAATACTTTGTGTATGTCATATACAGTATGTATGAGACAATCAAATCTCGATAAATAAAGTACATTATATTCACTGCAAAGGGTGGCACAGTGGCACAGGAGACCCAGGTTCACTTCCCGTGTCCTCCCTGCGTGGAGTTTGCATGTTCTCCCCGTGTCTGCGTGGGTTTCCTCCCACTGTCCAAAGACACACAGGTTAGGTGCATTGGTGATCCTAAATTGTCCCTGGTGTGTGGGTGCGTGTGTGTGTCTGCCCACCCTACAGTGGGCTGGCGCCCTGCCCGGGGTTTGTTTCCTGCCTTGCGCCCTGTTTTGACTGGGATTGGCTCCAGCAGACCCCCATGACCCTGTAGTTAGGATATAGCAGGTTGGATAATGGATGGATGGATATTCACTGCATGCCAAGTTGTGTTTATGTGAATATTTCTGGGGAAAGGGGTCCATAGATTTCATCAGATTGTTAAAGGGATCTGTGACTTAGAAATAGTTAAGAATCACTGTGCTAAGCAAATAACTGTAAATGTAATTCTAGTGTGAGCGTACGCTGCGATCAACTGCATGCCATCCATGGTTGCTGACAGAATCCAAATCCTGCATTTTCCACATACAAGCCGCATGTTCTTTCTGCGTGTCTGTCCTCTACTGTACAAACTCCAGTTTTCCTCCCCGAAGAAGTGCCTAGTAGATGAACAAACTGGTGGCTCTGAATGGGGGCTGAGAGACAGTGAATGTATACATGAGTGGGCTTTGAGATGGACTGCACCCCACCCTGCTCCCAGACCCCATAATCCCAAATCAAACAGAGCGAATGAATAGATAGATGATCAGCTTTACTCCTTAAAGAGTGAGCAGAAATCCACTGTTTTAAGGTGACGTCCGGCTTCTCCTCAGGAGACACAATCCTGTGCCTACTTGAGTGAGCTGATATTTCCCAGTTTCTGTGTTTTGGGGTCAAAGAAGAAATTACAAAAGTGTGAATACATTTTAATACAAACTAAACAGTTAGATGTGTGTGTGTGTGTGTGTATGTATATATAATATATACTAGGGGGCTCTGCCTCCTTCTCGCTTTGCTCGCCAACCCCCGGGCGGGTGGTACGTGCTGGCCACTTTGCAGCTCTGCCGTTCGCTTATGGGGAAGCGTATGTACAATTTAAACAGATTGTTAATTTTTTCATGGGAATTGTTACATATGCATAATAGACCTAACTATTTTACATTATAGCATGTAATTAACCATAGTGAAACCTAATAAATGGAAAGAAAATAATGTTTCATGTTGCGTTAGAGGTATTTGTTGAGTTAAACATTTCCATTCTGTTTGGCTTTGAAATTAACACGCAAATACTTTTTAAACTTACACTTTTACTGTAAAACTTCAGTAAAAACAACATTTGGAATTAACTTTTCTTCAATGTCGCTTTGACTTTTGGTTCCATGTTTAGACTTACATCGTGACAACGCAACGTATAACTGCCCGTGAGTGAATATCGTTTCTTTCTCTCTAATCAATTAACCGACTTTTTCGAATGTTTGTCCTTGTGATTTATTAATTTTCCTAGCAAAGCTATTCTAATGGGAAACTGTAAACGTTTTAATACGAATGGCATATCAAGATCTCCTTTCGTGTCTACTGTTATCCCCTGAAGATGTGCTACATTACCCTTCTTGTCGCTTGTTAAAATTTAACATGTCAGAATTGTTCGACCGATTTTGAACACAACTAATCTTGTTCCATTGCATAGCCCATCACTCAGACATAAATTAAGCAATAACATTACGATACATCCTTCGTTCAACAGTAATTTGGCCGGTGGAAGACCAGACGGTGTTAACGATTGTAGATATTCTCCGTGATATTAAGTTGATGTTTTCATCTTCCGCACCATCACCACCAACTGTTTCAGCCTAGTCTATTGATACGCATTTAACCAATTTGCCGTGTAACCGATCGACAATTTTTGAGTTAATTTGTTTGACTTCATCATTTCTTGGTGCTAGGATTGCCCGTGTACTCATTTCTTCTGTTGATAACCCTTCGGGATGAAAGTCTTCAATAAGATTTGGACATAATAAGTCTTCTTTTATTGGAAACAAAGTGAGGAAAACGTAAAAATTTATAAGAGCTAAGAGTGCAGGAAGTGTGTCTGACAAAAGCATTCACACCAATGAGGGGTGAGAGGACCGTCGGCATGGGCCGGTAACAGGAAATGGGGGAGAGGAGGGCGGGACTTGAAAAAAACTCTTGGCAATAGTCTCAACTCAAGATTTTCTTTTATAATAAATATTTATATGTATATACACTAATAAAAGGCAAAGCCCTCACTGACTCACTGACTGACTCATCACTAATTCTCCAACTTCCCGTGTAGGTAGAAGGCTGAAATTTGGCAGGCTCATTCCTTACAGCTTACAAAAGTTTGTCAGGTTTCATTTCGACATTCTACGCATAACGGTCGATAACGCTCGACAACGTCAGCCATGTTGAACTTTCTTATTTATGGCCCCATCTTCACGAAATTTGGTAGGCGGCTTCCCTGCGCTAAACCGTACGTACTTTTTTCGGTGGTATGATGCCACTGTTGGCCGCCATATTGAACTTTCCAACGTCACTAATTCTCCAACTTCCCTTGTAGGCTGAAATTTGGCAGGCTCATTCCTTACAGCTTACTTACAAAAGTTAAAGGGGTTTCATTTAGAAATTCTACACGTAACGGTCATAACTGGAACCTATTTTTTCGTCCATATACTATAATAGACTTCTGCTCGATGCCCATGGGAGGCGGAGTTACGCCTCCCACGTAATTTAGTGCCTGCCCATATAAGGCCGCCCGTCAGCGGCAATCCAATAGAAACACTGCCGCTAAATATTCACGGGTGAAGGACTGTGCTTATGCAGAGGAGGATGAGATGGTCAGGGTGGTGTTTGGCACAAACTCGGCGAAACTGCGAGAGAAACTTTTAAGTGCCGGGTCTTAGCTAACATTAGATACAGCCGTGGACATCGCACAAGATGGCACCAGCACAGCTGGAAACCTTCGATGCATGTACACTGAGTGGCTCACGTGAACTGACGCAGTGCACAGATAAAAAGCAACAGTTTCAAAGAGTGCCGAACAAAAACCGAATTACACAATTGAGAAGGCAGCAAAAAAATATGAAGCGTCTGATACATAGAATCATATTCATAAGTGCAGCTACTGCGGAAACAAAGCACACGGTGGAAAAAGTCAATGTCCCGCTAAAGGAAGACAGTGTAAAAACCCGTGCATGCAGTGTGTCAGGTCTCAGATAAAGAAGAAGACGAGCTGTTTATTGATGCAGTAAGAAACGAATCGATGAATGAAACCTGTTATCTTCACAACGATTGACAAACACGGAATGTAACTTGAACACAACACATCCTACAAATACGAACCTGATTGAAAGAAATAATGATAATCAAATCCTTGATGACAGCAACACTCATAACACTCACAAAACAATTACTGTATATTGACAGTCATTATGTTATTTTTAAAATGTTCCTTTTTCTTTTTCATAACTTCTTTAACACACTACTTCTCCGCTGCAAAGCACGAATATATATATATATATGTATATATACTCCCCGATCTACATACTCTCAAATAGACAAACCACACGCCATGGCGCAATAGAAGAGGCTTCGCCTCTAGCTCCGAGGTTCAATTCCCGAGAGGGGGTGCACTGAGTATGTACGCCTGATGACCCCAAAATTAGGGTGAAACACGTGTCGCGTACTCTGCATTATTTCACAGTAAAACTATTTCAATATATATATATACATACATATATATCAGCGCTTCCCGATTCATTTTACCCTCGCATCCCCTTGGTTTGGGACGTATGAAAAAATATGCGGTTAACGCAAAAAGACAGATCACCAATTGAAGCTTTATGAATAATGGATACTTTATTCGCCATCAATGATTGTTTTGGTAAAGCCATACTCAGTGTAATCATTAGATGAACGGTAAAAAAGTAAGAGCGAGGGGAGGATGACTTATTGAGGCACGCAGGTGAAACCACAATAGCACGCAGGCTCGATGTGATGTGTGCGTGAACTCGATCTGAATTGCGCAATCACATTTGAAAAAATATATCTTTTCAAGTTCTATTTAGTCGACACAAATATCTTTGGTTGGAATGTAAGGCGAATTTACTATTTACATTTGTATGGTGAAGAAAAATGTATGCAATGATGCCTACATTTAACTTCCATTCCTACCAAAGATATTTCTGTCGACTAAATAAAAATTCCTTCTATTTAAAATTTAAATAGAACTTGAACAGATACGATAGTTCATAATATCCACGCAGACTTACACGTAAGAGCGGGAGTCATCCGTTTTAAGAAACAGCGTATTGCACTGATACGAAATAGCCTGCCCATTTAATTATTTAGGAATGGATAAATAAATTAAGATTTTGTACAAATAATGTTTTTCATTTTTCTTCCTTGATGGATTCTGGCACCCCCAGCAAATGTTGCTCGCACCCCAAAGAGTGTATATATATATATATCCCATGCCCGGCCGGGGCGCCCCTGCTGCATATGTTCCGGGGGAGCCACCATGGACAGCTCAATACCTCCCCCGGGACGCTTGGTGGCAGCCTCCCGGCCGTTATTCGCTTCCCCGTCTCCCACGTGGCTCCATGGGACTTGGAGTCCTCCACAGCCTGGTTGGGAAATGGGGTGGCCGCTAGGGGGTGCTGCCGAGAGCCAACAACCCGGTTGGACGAGTTATCAGCCCCACCCGGAGGTGCAATCAGGGCCAGCTGGTCAAGCACCTGGAACACTTCCGGGTGGGCTATAAAACGGGCCAGCCTCCCTTCATTCGAAGCCAGAATCGGGAGGAAGAGGACGAGGTTGCCTGGGAGGAGTGGTGGTGCCAGGAAGGGTTGTTTGAGCCGTTTGTTTTCTGCTCTTTTCCTTTGATTTCTGACCTCACTTTGTCCTGCTATTTTTTCAATTACATCTGGTCCTGATTATTAATTTCCTTTTTTTTTTGTGCTAATGCGATCTTTTATTCGTCGACATTTCATTTATAACGTATTGTCCTTTATATGCTTTATATGCACCGAGATGCCTGTATCTGTGTGTGCTGTTTCCCTTTACACTGCTGATTTTTTTTTTGCCCATTCTCTTTCGTCTCGCGGTTCTTTTATTTGTCTTTCGTGATCTTAACTTGAAGATCACGTATCGTCTCCTAGTCATTCATTCCACAGGATTTTTTGTTATAATAGAGAGATATATGTGTGTGTGTATATCTATATATACTGTATATCTATACAGTATATCTCTCTCTCTCTCTCTGACGTCTGTCTGTATGTCTCTCCGCTTTTCATGAGAGAATTGCTTAACGGATTTAGATCTGTTTTTTTTTTTTCAATAATTTGCTTGAACGTTCTGGTTGATTTAGTGACTTCTCTCATCACACTAAGTATCATAGTTCGTCTGCAGCACCGATGTATTCACGCCAATCCAAGAGAAAGGCTACGGGCCTTCCCTGAGCGAGTCTCTGTTTGAGTTGCTGTACCACGTGTTGGAGCGTACCTTGCCTCTGCTTAGCTAGCAATACCCGTTTGTTCAGCAGACATTATCATCTACAGATTATTAAGAAGTAACATTTTATGTTTTTTGAGAGAGAGATGAGAGCTATGTGTGTTTTAGAGGGTAGCTGCTCATTGGCAGAGATATCACGGCCATGTGCTTTTCTCCCCACACGGGGGACGCTCTCCCATTAGAGCTGAACACGATCAGATACAGAGCCAGTGTTTGATGTTGGAGTGTTCCTACCTTCCGCTTGGCAAGAATTACATTTTTTTTTTAAATTGGTTTTTAAAGTTTATCCTGTTTCACTACTACATGGGTGGAGCTGCGGGGGACAGCTAGTTAATCATTAAAAGTAATGGTCTAAGAACTGACCCCTGAGTGATTAAACTGATGTTCACACTCCACACAGAACATTCTCCTCTTATCTGTAGTCTTTGTCTCCAGTTTGGTAAGTTTCCTTTGATACCTACAGCTTCAGGAACCCAAACTGGACCTAACACTCTCAAAGACCATCAGCCAAGTCAAGTCGAGTTGGGGAGCATGCACTGGTACAGCGTGTTGCCGCACCCACCACACAATGAAACAACTCGGGATCCCGGTTGGCAACCGCCCAGGCAGACACGCGATCCAGTCCCATCCTCCAGAAATGACCCTCTATCTGCCCCTGCCAGTGTTACGTGGGCAACCCCTTGACCTGGTCCAGCCACTTGGGTCCCCAACAATGAGGATCTTACGAGCCGGATCACCCTCGGGGGAAACGCGCCACATGGCCGTAGTGCCGTAAACTGACGCTCCCTCACAATGCAGGTCATGTGCCTTATTCGGGACCCCATGAGCAACACAAAGTCAAACCAACGGTACCCAAGGATTCTCTGGAGAGGCACAGTACCAAAGGAGTCCAGTCTTCATCTCAGGACACTGGATAGCGTCCATGTCTAACAACCATTTAGCAAGACAGGAAGCACCAGGACTCTAAAGACTTGGACCTTCGTCCTTTTGCATAGATATCGGGATATCTTTCCAGTGACCTCATGACCCCCCATGCTCTCCCAATCCGTCTACTGACTTCATAGGAAGAGTCACCAGAGACATGAATGTCACTGCTGAGGTAAATAAACCTCTTGAAGAGGTCATTAAAGGCCTTGATGTTGGTTTTTATCAGGACCCTCGCAAGCTCAGACACTCAGACCCCTTGTTTAGTCTCTCGAGTGCCCCAATTGGAGCATCCATTGACTCCATCAAAGACCATCCATCCATCATCCAACCCGCTATATCCTAACACAGGGTCACGGGGGTCTGCTGGAGCAACACAGGGCGCCAGCGCACCTCAGGGTGGGCACACACACACACACACGGGACAATTTAGAATCGCCAATGCACCTAACCTGCATGTCTTTGGACTGTGGGAGGAAACCCACGCAGACACGGGGAGGACATGCAAACTCCACGCAGGGAGGACCCGGGAAGCATACCCAGGTCTCCTAACTGTGAGGCAGCAGCACTACCCACTGCGCCACCCTGCCGCTCAAAGACCATCACATTCAAAATAATGGCAAGTCCTTTAGGGAAAAGTGGAGTCCCCAGAAAACAAAAACCCACCTGAAAACCATATGGGTGCTCAACATCAACAGTAAGATTGACTCCATTTCTATCTTCTGCTTTTCCCAGAGGACTGGCTCAGGCCATATTTATGTGCCAATCAACTCCCCTCCTCCAGCACTGGGGGGCGGTGAGATGTTGCTATTTCTGGTGCCTCACCCATTTATCTGTTATTAGTCTGTGAAGACCCTTTTGATGGTGGTCAGCTGTCACCACACACCCCTCCGCCCACTCCACTCCATTATCTCCTTAAAGCTCTCGCCAAACACAGAACAGTCACTTGTCATACTGCTGGTCTCTCCACGGTAGACATCCCTGGAGTTGTGCTTGGGGGTGGTGGGATTGGGCCTTTGTTTCAGTGCAGCCCCCCCACCCGTCCACTGTTTATCCTTTCTGTCACTTTACATTCCCTGGCTGGTGTCTGGAGGACTTGGGACAATCTGCATTGGTCCAACCCAGCCAGTTTGGCTGGAGATCGATTTGGAAAACGTGCAGTGGGTCCAACTGGAAATTATCTGAGTGTGAATTTTATACGTCACAACCAGATTGTATGAGTCCATGGAATACTCCACCCAAAAATGATATACATTTTTATATGCATCTTACCCCATTTAATTTGTAGTGATGGCAGAGGAAAACTGTTTCGTTTCATGATCAAAGGAGTTAAAGCTTCTGAGAGCATAGGCCAGGCCCGCCGCCAGAAATATTTGGGCCCCAGACAACTGGGTACATGTGGGCCCCTCTGCCTTCCCCCGGGTCACCACATGCCAAGACCATCAAATACGTATACAAAATGATCGAAATGTAGTTTATCCGACAGCGACAATGCTGCATTTATGACTACCATACTTGATGAGTTGAGCCTTCCCGCACATGAAAGTTTGACTGCGAGCAGGAAAGCCAGTGCTAACGGAAGCTCATAGCAGAATTGAAACATTACATTAATGAGATAGGCCTATGTATTATCTGATGTGTAACGGTACAATTATACCAATGCAATGAATAGGAGTAACATCTGAACATTTTAATACAGTGGTGTGAAAAACTATTTGCCCCCTTCCTGATTTCTTATTCTTTTGCATGTTTGTCACACAAAATGTTTCTGATCATCAAACACATTTAACCATTAGTCAAATATAACACAAGTAAACACAAAATGCAGTTTTTAAATGATGGTTTTATTATTTAGGGAGAAAAAAAAATCCAAACCTACATGGCCCTGTGTGAAAAAGTAATTGCCCCCTTATAATAACCTAAATAACCTAGCTGTGGTGTATCACACCTGAGTTCAATTTCCGTAGCCACCCCCAGGCCTGATTACTGCCACACCTGTTTCAATCAAGAAATCACTTAAATAGGAGCTGCCTGACACAGAGAAGTCGACCAAAAGCACCTCAAAAGCTAGACATCATGCCAAGATCCAAAGAAATTCAGGAACAAATGAGAACAGAAGTAATTGAGATCTATCAGTCTGGTAAAGCTTATAAAGCCATTTCTAAAGCTCTGGGACTCCAGTGAACCACAGTGAGAGCCATTATCCACAAATGGCAAAAACATGGAACAGTGGTGAACCTTCCCAGGAGTGGCCGGCCGACCAAAATTACCCCAAGAGCGCAGAGACGACTCATCCGAGAGGTCACAAAAGACCCCAGGACAACGTCTAAACAACTGCAGGCCTCACTTGCCTCAATTAAGGTCAGTGTTCACGACTCCACCATAAGAAAGAGACTGGGCAAAACGGCCTGCATGGCAGATTTCCAAGACGCAACCCACTGTTAAGCAAAAAGAACATTAGGGCTCGTCTCAATTTTGCTAAGAAACATCTCAATGATTGCCAAGACTTTTGGGAAAATACCTTGTGGACTGATGAGACAAAAGTTAAACTTTTTGGAAGGCAAATGTCCCGTTACATCTGGCGTAAAAGGAACACAGCATTTCAGAAAAAGAACATCATACCAACAGTAAAATATGGTGGTTGTAAGTGTGATGGTCTAGGGTTGTTTTGCTGCTTCAGGACCTGAAAGGCTTGCTGTGATAGATGGAACCATGAATTCTACTGTCTACCAAATAATCCTGAAGGAGAATGTCCGGCCATCTGTTCGTCAACTCAAGCTGAAGCGATCTTGGGTGCTGCAACAGGACAGTGACCCAAAACACACCAGCAAATCCACCTCTGAATGGCTGAAGAAAAACAAAATGAAGACTTTGGAGTGGCCTAGTCAAAGTCCTGACCTGAATCCAATTGAGATGCTATGGCATGACCTTAAAAAAGCGCTTCATGCTAGAAAACCCTCAAATAAAGCTGAATTACAACAATTCTGCAAAGATGAGTGGGCCAAAATTCCTCCAGAGCGCTGTAAAAGACTCATTGCAAGTTATCGCAAACGCTTGATTGCAGTTATTGCTGCTAAGGGTGGCCCAACCAGTTATTAGGTTCAGGGAGCAATTACTTTTTCACACAGGGCCATGTAGGTTTAGATTTTTTTTCTCCCTAAATAATAAAAACCATCATTTAAAAACTGCATTTTGTGTTTACTTGTGTTATATTTGACTAAGGGTTAAATGTGTTTGATGATCAGAAACATTTTGTGTGACAAACATGCAAAAGAATAAGAAATCCGGAAGGGGGCAAATAGTTTTTCACACCACTGTATACACTAACGGTTAGGGTTATCTACATGGTGTACTATCAGGTAACTTGCTGTATCAAACTTCAAAGTTTTCAAAAAATCCTGGCGATCCAGAATCTTTAGTGATACGCACAAAACCAACGCACACTCGTCACAACAATAAACACCCAAGCGAATGAATTATCAAACTACGGAGACAGACTTGTGCTACACCAAACATGTCAACGTCCACGATAGTGCACAACAATATCGCTGTTGTCGGAGACAGAACAGCGCCTGTGTGTGTGAAACGGGAGTATTCAATTACAGCGGCGAAGTCAATCCATTATCCACGTACCCTGTACAACAAACATACTACTGAACGTCAAGCTCAAGGACGTCGGCGTCAGCTCTCCTTTGTCTTTGAGAAGCGTGCCGCTGCCGGTGTTCTGACGATTTGTCCTACTTTGTCGAAGTATCCTACCGTTGTTTATTGTAAGTCGTAACATGAAACGTATAACGTTATACCGCGTCATCATTTAACATGTTGTATTTAGAAGTCGTCTATCAAATTTATGGAAATTTTAACATTTCTCAATTTATTCTATATGCATCATTTAATGCCCGAAAGAGACACAGCCTGATGCAACGATTTCACAAGACGGTCATTACTCGTGCATGGATACAATGGCCTGTACCAGATTAAAACATGGAAAATATACAATTTATAAAATGTTGACAATAAATACCTATGCAGTAAACTGTAATAAATGCATTAATGTAGTAAGGCTAAGTTGCGTAATTTTGGTCTGCGCATGCGTAGTATCAGTGAGTAGATCATTTCGATGGGTAGGATGTTTCGTTAGAACACCGGCCCCCTTTGACAAGCGTGCTTCACACGACACGTGCACGATATCTACTTGCGTGGAGCGTGCGGCTATTAAAACACTCACTCGTATTGTTGTAAGCGCAATAATTTTACTTTTCTCTTACATGTAACTTGAATGATTGCCCGAATATATATCGACGCGCACAACATCAGCCTTAAAAAAAAATCAAGCGTGAAGGGGCCCCCTTCCGTTAGGACCAGAGTCCCGTTTGTCCCCCCCTGGCGGCAGGCCTGCATAAGCATTTATGATGACCAATGCTGGACAACTGTAAATATTGTAGCGACCCGTGGTCGAGTCTTGAAGTTTTTAAAGCAGATCGCTGCCGTGCACCTCTCCCAAGCTGTCGGCTAACGGATTGCCAGCGTTATGCACACAGCTTTACCCAGCTCTTCAAGTAGCGAGCACTCGTGTCCCATACACTGCACGACTACGAGTGTCTCGGCAGCACACAGCTGTACCCAGCTTCTTAAGTAGCGAGCACTCGTGTCCCATATACCGCACGACTCCGAGGGTCTCGGCATTAATTGCTTAGATAAAATCTTAGCAATGAATAACAGCTCTGTCCTGTTGTATCTCTTTATTCACAGATAGCCAGTAAACAAAGCTCGACATTATTGCACGGCCATGGTCAAGGTCATGCACGAAGACACATTTCACATAACCGGTACTTTTTACAAAATAAATAACCCCGGACGGCGATGACCCAAACCCACCCAACTAATTGAACACAAACACAACAATTATTTGCAAGTTAAGACATTAATAAATACATCAAGAAAAACATTATAAAAAGTAGTGAACGTACAACCTTCCCACAATGCATCACTCCGGCAGCGCTGACTGCCGGGTCGCTACAATATCAAAAATATCCCTCCAAAAATCTCATGTTACTCATGTCGCATAATCCACAAGTCAATTCGTTCAGTTGCGTGCTCACAATGTCCCAAACACATGCACTTTTACCAAAATAATGTCAAAGAAACCACTTCCATTGACTGAGCGTTTCAATTGAAGACCCGCCTTCCTCCCTCATTCATTGGTCAGCAGTCCAGCCCAGGAGCAGATTCATTGGTTGTGATGAGCAAACCCCACTGCAGAAATGTTCAGGAACGTCGCCGAACTTGGAGAAATGCATTTAGTCAATGAGGAAAGATGATTATAACGATGTGATGGCCTTTTAAGTGGCCCTGAGGGAAAGGGAAGCATCTGCCAACCATGCTGGAACGGTCATTGTGGCCAAAAACTCTGACCTGAGCTGTGAGGCAGCAGCGCTAAACACTGCACCACCGTGTCTCAAACCACAAAAGATGCAGATGGAAAGATAACCACCACCAAAATAAGGCCACAAACTACCAATAACTAAAAGCAAAAAATATCATTGTGATCAGAGGCTTCCAAACTTCATCCCTGCAGGGCTGGTCAAATGGCGTCAATTTCTTGCCTGTCCTTTTATTTCCATCAACAGGGGTTTGTGCCCCCATGGTGGTCCCCATTTATCACCATTAGTGTGAGGGGTGACTCTCCACCTATGTCTCTTTATGGTAGTTCTTGCCAGGCCTCTCCATTGTCTAGGCACGGCTAGCACCCCCTTGTCACCCCACATATGGCTCATGATCCAGCTAGAAAAAGACTTGGAGTAGCAATTTAGCTTTGAAATTTGAGTCGGTGGCATGCTGGGTAGCACTGCTTCCTCACAGCTCCAGCCTTATGGGTTCAAATGTGGAGTCTGCACGTTGTCCTCGTGCTTGTGTGGGTGTTTCTCTGGGTACTCGAGCTTTCATCCTATATCTCAGAGACATGTGTTGGGCTCGATGACAGCTATAAATCGTCTCAGTGATTCCTTCCTTGGCTTGGATCCTTCTTTGTGTTAGGTGATGAAAGAAGAGACTCCCATCACTGGCAGCCTTGGACTTTATTAAGCAGGTCTGAGATTGAATGGATGGGTTTTGAGGATCACTCCAGCTTCTGAATAGAGAAAGGTTTTCCGCCGGGCCAGTAAATGCTTGCTATCTATCATATGCTGAAAAGCAGCCAATCTATTTAAGAAGAATCTCAGAAAATGTCAGAGGCATTCCGGTCACCTCATGAAGACGAGAGAATCTGCTGTACCTCGACGAGCGAGTGAACTTCAGAATGGGGAGCACATATCTGTGCTATAATGAGGCGTCATTAGTCAAGCAGACAAAGCTGCTAGCGGGAGGCCGAGCCTCCAACCAGCTGGCCGCACAGCCCCGGGATTCGTACATCTCTCGCTAAATGCTGCCCCTCTGGGGAGCACAGGTGCCGCCGATCCTTGGCTCTCAAAGAGCCGAGAAGTGAAGACCCACCGATCTGAGTCACCTCTGTCCTTTTACATGGCTGGCAAAGCCTGGATCAGATGGAATCGTATTGTATATTTGTAAATAAAAAAAGAAAATCACCATGGACACCACAATATGAAAATGTCAGGCGGGCAACGAGAAGGGAAGCTGATCTCCTCGTCATACAGTCCACATGACAGGCATTTTATATATGCTCCACATACTGTACTCCCAGTGAACCCTTACCAGAATAAGCAGGTATAGAAAGTGAATGGAGACAAAAGTATTGCACTGTAATGTTGTTTACCACTTCCAGTCTGAGTGGCTCTGTGGTATAGCTGGTCCACAGCTCATGTCATAGGGCCATTTTTAAAATAACTAATAATCACCGCAATCGCGGCTTAGTAAGGGGGCATGGTGATGTGTGGCTGAAGTGGTTCCTGGCGTGATTTGTGGTGCGGGCAAGTCGTCCGCATCCGTAATTGTTCCCAGGAGCCGCTGATTGCCACAGGTGAATCACGTCCCCGTCATAAATAGAAGCGCAAGGTGGCTAGGAAGCCAAGTCTCAATCTAGGTGAGCTGAACTGGAGCCAGGGATCGGAAGGCCACCAGATCAGTTATGTTGCAATGCCCGATGGGAGAAGCAGGGGAGCCGCCAGGTAGAAACAACAACATTTATTTCTACAGCACATTTTCATACAAATAGCTCAAAGTGCTTTACATGATGAAGAAGGAGAAAAAAGACAAAATAAATAAGAATTAAAATTAGGGAACACTAATTAGCATAGAATAAAAGTAAGGTCCGATGGCCAGGGAGGACAGAAAAAACAAAAACAACCTCCAGACGGCTGGAGAGAAAAAATAAAATCTGCAGGGGGTCTGAGGTCACGAGACCGGCCAGCCCCCTCTGGGCATTCTACCTAACATAAATGATCAGTCCTCTTTGTATTTAGGGTTCTCATGGAAGGACTTGATGATGATGGTCATGCAGACCTCTGGCTTTTAATCCATCAATACAGGAACATCACGGTGCTTTGATTAGGTGGTGGTGGCGCGGGTCACCACCACAGAAAACCGGGAAAAGAAACAGAAGAGAGAGTAGGGGTCAGGACGGATTTGAGAGCCACCATGAATAGTTATTATGATGAATTGAACATGCAAAGTATCATGATTAAATTAAAATGAAGTTATGAGAAGGCCATGTTAAAGTAATGTGTTTGTTTTAAAGTGCTCCACCGTATCAGCCTGGCGAATTCCTATTGGCAGGCTATTCCAGATTTTAGGTGCATAACAGCAGAAGGCCAAACGCCTCACCACTTCTTTTAAGTTTAGCTCTCGGAATTCTAAGCAGACACTCATTTGAGGATCTAAGGTTACAATTTGGAATATAAGCTGTCAGACACTCCGATACATAAAATGGAGCAGATTATTTAAGGCTTTGTAAACCATAAGCAGGATTTTAAAGTCAATTCTGAAAGACACAGGTAACCAGTGTAGTGACATCAAAACTGGAGAAATGTGCTCGGATTTTCTTTTCCTAGTTAGGCTTTGTTTTTTTGAAAGAGACTGTTTCCAGCATTGTTTTAACCTCATTGTTTTTAAAAGACTTTTTTCTATTGGATTTTAACCTCCACTCCACTTCTGTTTTTATGGAGTATTTATTTAATGAAGACTTATTGAAACACTGCACTATTTATTTGAACACTGTTTCTTTTTGTTGTTGGTTTTAAATAAAAGCACTTGGCACTTTTTGCACCATCCCCTTGCTCCATTGTTGTGCCTCACTGCTGGGCTCATCGGTAACATTACTGACAGCACAGGGTTCAAGGGCTCCCGGACAGATGATGGGAGCATGCAGCAAACCTGCATCGTCACAGGCTCATCCACCTTGAAGTGTAATACACTAGTGGGGGCCACTAGGCACAATGCGGGCCTGTCATTCGAGTCCTGATCTAAGCACCTATTGGTTAGACTAGAAGAGGCTCCACCCATGGCCACTCCCTTTTTTAGTTGTTACTTAGCAATGCTGACTGTCTTGAGTCACATGATAGGAGGCACTGGGAAAATAAAAGAAGGAGCCTGACTGAAGCTCTCTACTCTGGTAGCCTCATGCCAAGTATTGCTCTCTAGTTAAGGTGCTTCTGACGTTGTCTTCTCTTTTTCTTTTTGCTCAGGTGATTTTTCAATTACCTTAAATTGGGCTTTGCTATATGGTTGCGAGACATGGATGCTATCCAGTGATCTGAGATGACTTTGGTACTGTGTCTCTTCAGAGAGTCCTTGGGTACCACTGGTCTGACTTTGTGTCCAGTGAGCAATTGCTCACAGAGTCCCGAATGAGGCACATTACCTGCATTGTGAGGGAGCGTCAGGTACGGCACTACGGCCATGCGGTACGATTCCCTGAGGGTGATCCGGCTCACAGGATCTTCATTGTTGTGGACCCAAGCAGTTGGACCAGGCCAAGGGGAACACCCCTGTAGCACCTGGCTGTGGCAGATAAAGAGTCATTTCTGGAGGGTGGAACTGGACCATGTGTCTGCCTTGGGGCTTGCCAACCAGGATCTGTTTTGTCATGTGGTGGGTGCTGCAACACACTGTTACCAGTGCATGCTCCCCAACCTGACCTAACCTGACCTGATAAATTTGGGTACAAACTGGACCACCCTGTTTAATGTCAAAGTCCAAAAAACCAAACTGAAACAAGAACTTGGTGGTGCAATAAATGAAAGTAGGCATGGCAGTTGCCTCGTAACCCAATGTGGCTTTTCTGATGTGGTTGGTCTGTCAGGTAGCTCAGGTTTGAGGACGTCATTCATGCAGAGAGTCTATCTCCTAACTGACCACACTCCTGCCAGCTATGAAGGATCAGGACTTCAAGGACTGTTGTGGGCAAGGCTCACTTGGCCTCACTGGGTATCTCCTCACTACTGAGGAAGGAAACAGAAATGATACTGTTAGAGACATCACCCCCTCTTGACCTGGAGTGGTACTGCATGCATCACCTGAGTCTTGACAGTGATATTCAGACGTCCATGCATAAATATATAAATATTCACAACTCTGATCCAGGGGCAGCATGGTGGTGCAGTGGTAGCACTATAAGGAGACCTGGATTCGCTTCCCGGGTCCACCCTGTGTGGAGTTTGCATGCTCTCCCCGTGTCTGTGTGGGTTTCCTCCGGGTGCTCTGGTTTCCTCCCGCAGTCCAAAGACATTAAGGTTTGGTGCATTGGCGATAATAACTTGTCCCTATTGTGTGCTTGGTGTGTGTGTGTGTGCCCTGCGGTGGGCTGGCACCCTGCCCGGGATTTGTTCCTGCCTTGCACCCTGTGCTGGCTTGGATTGGCTCCAGCAGACCCCCGTGACCCTGTGTTAGGATATAGCGGGTTGGAAACTGACTGACTGACTGACTCTGGTTCAGAGTTGCACAAGTACACTGTAAAAATTGTCCCTTTAAGCTCACCTTATTCTTGAACACTACAGCCACAATACACTTCTTCACTCCAGCCGTCTGTTCCTAGAAATTTAAAATATCTCCATCGGCCATATCATGCTCTGTAAACAGCCTACAAGACAGAAAACTCAGCCAGGTAGTGAACTGATGATGAAGTGAATTAATCAGCTTGAAAGCTTTCTGTTACCGTGAGACATGAGACTCGCACTTGCCTGCTTCTCATTCCACACTAAAGCTGCTGTTTGTCTGAAAGTGGGTTTTCTCTGTAATTAAATCAGTTCTTAAAAACAAAGCCAAACATTTGTGTGTGTGTGTGTTTTTTTTGTATGTATATGTGTGTGTGTGTCATCTCTCTCTCTCTCTATATATATATAGTTTTTACTGTCAAATAATGCAAAGAGTACGCGCCACGTGTTTCGCCCTAATTCTGGACTCATCAGGCGTACACACTCACTGCACTCCCTCTCAGGAATCGAACCTCCGGCGTCAGCGGCGAAGCCTCTTGCGTTGCCCCATGGCATGTGGTTCGTTTATTTGACAGTATGTAGATCGGGGTAATTACATTCAAGGCATTCGTAGTCTGAATCACAATCTGACTGTGTGGGTGGTTACCTACCAGGTAACGCTTGTGGTTGGTCAGCAAGTCGGCTAATGTCCGCCACGGTGCCCTCTTTCAGTTGCGAGAAGCAGATCATAGAATGGTTTAAATAGTTTTTACTGTCAAATAAACGAACCACACGCCGTGGCTCAACGTGAGAGGCTTCGCCGCTGACACCCGAGAGGGAGTGCAGTGAGTGTGTACGCCTGATGAGCCCAGAATCATGTACTCTTTGCATTATTTGGCAGTAAAAACTTCCAGAAGGACAACCATCTCTGAAGCAATCCACCAATCAGGCCTGTATGGTAGAGTGGCCAGACGGAAGCCACTCCTTAGTAAAAGGCACATGGCAGCCCGCCTGGAGTTTGCCAAAAGGCACCTGAAGGACTCTCACACCATGAAAAACAAACTTCTCTGGTCTGATGAGACAAAGATTGAACTCTTTGGTGTGAATGCCAGGCATCACGTTTGGAGGAAACCAGGCACCGCTCATCACCAGGCCAATACCATCCCTACAGTGAAGCATGATGGTGGCAGCATCATGATATGGGGGCAGGAACTGGGAGACTAGTCAGGATAAAGGGAAAGATGATTACAGCAATGTACAGAGACATCCTGGATGAAAACCTGCTCCAGAGCGCTCTTGACCTCAGACTGGGGCGCGGTTCATCTTTCAGCAGGACAACGACCCTAAGCACACAGCCAAGATATCAAAGGAGTGGCTTCAGGACAACTCTGTGAATGTCCTTGAGTGGCCCAGCCAACGCCCAGACTTGAATCTGATTGAACATCTCTGGAGAGATCTTAAAATGGCTGTACACCGACGCTTCCCATCCAACCTGATGGAGCTTGAGAGGTGCTGCAAAGAGGAATGATTGAAACTGGCCAAGGATAGGTGTGCCAAGCTTGTGGCATCATATTCAAAAAGACTTGAGGCTGGAATTGCTGCCAAAGGTGCATCGACAAAGTATTGAGCAAAGGCTGTGAATACTTATGGACATGGGATTTCTCAGTTTTTTTATTTTTAATAAATTTGCAAAAACCTCAAGTAAACTTTTTTCACATTGTCATTATGGGGTGTTGTGTGTAGAATTCTGAGGAAAAATGAATTTAATCCATTTTGGAATAAGGCTGTAACATAACAAAATGTGGAAAAAGTGATGCGCTGTGAATACTTTCCGGATGCACTGTATGCGAGTGTGTATGTGTGAATGTTTGTTTGTCCGCCACACAAATCTGCACTGGGTATCCGATCGACACCAAACTTGGGATGGGGCTCCTTTATAACCAGGAGGAGGTCATGGGGTATGTTTGGTTGGGAAAAATGTTTGTAGTGAAGCGCAAACCATGGGATTTCTCAGTTTTTTTATTTTTAATAAATTTGCAAACACCTCAAGTAAACTTTTTTCACATTGTCATTATGGGGTGTTATGTGTAGAATTCTGAGGAAAAAAAAGAATTTAATCCATTTTGGAATAAGGCTGTAACAGAACAAAATGTGGAAAAAGTGATGCGCTGTTAATACTTTCCGGATGCATTGTGTATATATATATATATATATATATATATATATATATATATATATATATATATATATATATATATATATATATATATATATATATATATATATATATATATATATATATATATATATTGTCAGGGATGCCAGGGGCCATGACCCGGCCGGGACGCCATGAGGGACCGGATGTGGGTCTGCGCCCACCCTGGATCACATGGGGGTCGCCTTCCTGGTTGCTCTGGGGGCCACGGGTACAGGGCATGGAAGCTCCACCCTGTAGGGGCCCGTGGTCACCGCCAGGAGGTGCCCCAATGCCTTGGGACCTGTTACCCCAGCACTTCCGCCACACCAGGAAGTGCTGGGGGGAAGATTTAGGACGGCACCCGGAGAGCTGCCGGGAGGACAGCCGGCACTTCCGCCACGCTGGGGCGTGTCCAGAGGAGGAATGCCGGGAACACCTGGGGCTCATCCGGGGACTGTTTAACTCTTTGAGGGCTGAATATTTTTTCCAAAAAACATAATTTTCTGAAAAGCAATGGCATCAACATAAAATGTCTGTTGTTGCAAGCTGTGGCTGCCAGTTTGCCAAGGATGTGTGGCAGGCTTGTTGCCAGGCTGTTTTTGCGTGACTGGGCCAGCAGCAGCAGCCATCACTGTCGCAGTGCAGTGCATTGCAATCTGGTTTCTACCTCTTGTCATTGTTAAGTGACAAGTCCTCCCAGGTGAACGGTGCCATAGGTTTGTACCTGTTCAGCACCAGGAATAGCTGGGGACCAATCAACTGAAGCTGGCACCTCACAATCGTCTTTGATCACTTGTATGAAAATCAGAGTCTGACAAATCATAGTCCAGTTCAGAGAGAACGGGCAAAACGTCGTCCCCGGAGTCCACTTGGATCTCTCGCCAGGTGTCAGGGCCATTTTTGCTGTTGTTTGTGCCTTGCTACTCATGGGAGAGCAGGAAATCTCGGCCAAATCAACGAAGCTAACTTTCTTTCTAGCTGGTTATGACAGTTGATTACCATCGTCAACCCCTCCTTTTGACAAAAGTCAACATCAGCCCTGAAAGAGTTAAAAGGGGCCGTCTCCATTCATTCAGCGCTGGAGTCGGGAGGAGGAAGGACGAAGCTCAGGAGAGCTGTGGAGGCGGCCCGAAGACAAGGCATTGTGTGGCCAGGACTAATTTGGGGTTTTGTGCACGTGACTGGGTCTGAGTGACCCATTATACTTGTAAATATTTGTAAATAAACGTGTGGTGGTCTGAAGAACAACATGTCCGCCTGTCTGTGTCTGGGCCGGGTTCACTATACATATATATATATATATATCAAGGTTTTTTTTTCTAGAATTTGATGATTTTGTGACTTCTGTCATCGCGCTAAGAATCAAAGTTTGCTTGCAGGATCGATATATTCATGCTAAGCCGAGACAGAGGCTGTAGGCCAAGGGGAGAGGGAAGCATGACATCAGGATGGAGTGGGGAGTCGGTCTACCTCTGCATTTTGGAGTGTACCCTGCCTCTGCTTAGACAGGGATGCCTGTTTGTTTATTCATTTTGAAAGTTTGTCCTGTTTCACTACTATGCGGGCAGAGCCTCAGGGGATGACTAGTATATATAGAGAAAAATGATTAAACTTACAGGATCCCAAGGCAATATAAAGGAAAAAAGGAGCGGAGGATAGCTGGATGCTTTTGATGAGGTGTAGTTCGGAGGGTGACGGTCACAAAATCTTATTTATTATTTGCACGTTTTTCTTTTCAAGGCTGCATATGCTGAGTTCATGTCCAAATGTCTGTTCATGGCGTTTTCATTGGATATTCCCGTTCCTGTCAGCTCCCAGGCACTCTTAGTATTAGCCTTGAATTTTACTGACACTGAGCCCCAATTAAATGTGTGTCCGGTCGAACTCGTATGTGTGTAAATCAGAGACCGTGGGGCCTTTCTTTTGACTGCTTTGCTGTCTTCCTGTATATATGTGTGCCAAGTGTTTTTGATGTTTTCCCCCACGTATACCGCTGGACACGCATTACACGGTATGCTGTACACCGCGTTCCAAGTCTCTGCTGCTGATTTTTTAGCTTCAAGCATTAAAGATGACTGTGTGCAGAGTGTTTATAGGCTTGAGCACGACTTTGATGCTGGCTCTGGACAAGATACGCGCTGTACCTTCTGATAACCAGTGATGATAAGAAAGTGTGTGCCAGGTGGGATGGTGAGAGGGTGGAGGTCAAGTTGGAATTGATTGTGTCTGTATTTTTTGTTTTGTTTGTTCTTTATTTCACTTCATACAATTTCTTGTATTAGGAATGTGTTAGCTTTCACATACCCGTTGGGGTCAGAGTGCAGGGTCAGCCATTGTACTGCAACCCTGGAGCAATTGCAGGTTAAGGGCTGTTAAGCATGGCCCGGACACAGACAGGCAGACAGCGATGGTTCACCCAACACACATTTATTATACATACTATATGCAATTGGTGCTCCCACACAACCCCAAAACACCTCCAAAGTCCAAGGCTTCTCTCGTAATGCCTCTCTTCTCCTGACCGCCTCCACTCCTCTCCTCCAAGACTCTGTTCACTTCCACCCGACTCCAGCCATCGAATGGAGGGAGGCGGCCCCTTTTATCCCCGCCCGGATGTGCTCCAGGTGCCTCCTGACTATCTTCTGCTGGCACTCCGGGTTATCCTGGTCTTCTTCCCTCCCAACACTTCTGGTGCTGAGGGCCAGGGTGGCAAAGGCATTGGGGCGCCCCCTGGTGGTGACCACGGGCCCCTATAGGGTTGAGCTTCCAAGCTCAGTTCCTGTGGTCCCCAAAGCCACCAGGGCGGTCACCCCCATGTGGTCTGGGGTGGACGTAAGCCCTCCTCTAGTCCTCCAGGGCGTCCCGGCTGGGTACTACCCCCAGCCACCTGTGACAGAGCCTTGCTCAAGGCCCAGCAAAGTAGGACCACTTTTGGCAGTGAGAGGCATTTGAACCAGCAACCTTTCAGATACCAGCACAGATCCTTTGTCTCACCACCACTCTGCCAGGTGGGATGATGTGTCAAGTTGAAGACGATTGTTTGCTGGGGTCTCTGATGTCCCCCGTGTAAGCACTGTCTGATGCATGTCTTTGGGTAGTCTTTTGATGTGAACAGTTGGTAAAGACAGAGCCTTTCCCCCTTTTTAGTCTCCTTGGTATTACAATGAGTGTGAACTCTTCACACAGCTCCGTTTATACGATGACGGGTGATTGCTCGCAAAGTGTTACATTTTGTCACGAGGAGGAGGAGGATGAAGCTTGCTGGGGGAGCGGAGGAGATAGTGAAGAAAGAGTGAAATAGAAGACAAAGTGTTGCTGTGGGCTGCTTTGTGCTTTACTGACACTCTGCTGTGTCGTGGGAAATGAGTTGTAAGAGTTTCCCACAAAAAACTAAAATGAAAGCCTTTATCTGTGGTGGACTTGTGGATGTGTCTGTCTACGTTGAGTGTTTTGGGGGAGCTGAAAAGCTCCTTTCAGGCCACAAGGGGTTAAACCCCTATTACCCCCCAACACACACACAATAGAAAATCAGCCAGTCAGTCAGTCAGTCATTATCCAACCCGCTATATCCTAACACAGGGTCACGGGGGTCTGCTGGAGACAAATATCTAAAAATCTCAAAAAATAATGTCTTGATGGATTTGATTGAAATTTGCTGCCATCAATTCAAGAGTTCAGTGGCACATGGTAACTCAAATTTAACGGTTAATTTGATTAATGTGTACATTTTAATGAGCACTGTGATGGATGAGACAGACAGACAGACACATAGATTACTGTGCCACCCTGTGTACCAGAGCCATATTACACCAGGGATCAGAGACCTGAAAATGTCCCCCACACACATGTCTGACAATATCAAGTAGGTGATTTTTGGTTGTATTTATCCTCAAGTTCTTAAGGAGGTTAGCGAGTACATATGTAATCCCTTGACATATATCCATCCATCCATTAATCAACCCGCTATATCCTAACTATGGGGTCACAGTGCCAACACAGGGCGCAAGGCAGGAAACAAACCCCGGGCAGGGCACACACACACCAAGCACACATTAGGGACAATTTAGGATCACCAATGCACCTAACCTGCATGTCTTTGGACTGTGGGAGGAAACCCACGCAGACACGGGGAGAACATGCAAAGTCCACGCAGGGAGGAACCAGGGTCTCCTAACTGCGAGGCAGCAGCACTACCCACTGCCCCACCGTGCCGCCCCTTGACGTATATTTTTAGGAAATTATGAAGAACTGTAAAATGGCAATATATTCCCGCTATATAAAACGGGTGACTGGGCAGATCCAAGCAACTACAGGCCAGTATGCTTCCTATGAATCATGGGAAAATTAAATAAAGGAATTATTATTGAAAAGATTGAGCAGCACATAGCAAGAACAGGAAATTTACTGAACAGTCAGCATGGGTTCAAAAGAGGGAGGTCGTGTTTTATTAACATGTTGGAATTCTATGAGGAAATAAGGAAAGGATACGACCAGAGTGGAGTTAATGATGTTATTTATCTGGACTTTCAGAAAGCATTTGATGAGGTGCCACATGAGAGGGTGGGCATCAAATTAAAAGAAGTGGCAGTTCAGCGTGTGGTGTGTGGATGGGTGCAGAATTGGCTCAGACACAGGAAACAGAGGGTGATGAGGGTGTGAGGAGCCAAATCAGAACTGGGTGATGTTAAGAGTGGTGAACAGCAGAGGGCAGTGCTGGGTCTGCTGCTATTTTTAATAAATATAAATGATTCAGATAGGAATATAAGTAACAAGCTGGTTAAGTTTGCAGATGATACCAAGATAGGTGGAGTAGCAGATAATCTTGAATCCATTGAATTATCACAAAGGGACTTGGACAGCATACAGGCTCGGGCTGATTTGTGGACAATGAAATTTAATGTCAGTAAATGTAAAGTGTTACACATAGGAAGTAAAAATGTGAGGTTTGAATACACAATGGGCGGTCGGAAAATCGAGAGTCCACCTTATGAGAAGGATTTAGGAGTCGTAGTGAACTCTAAGCTATCGACTATCAGTCAGTGTTCAGAAGCCATTAAGAAGGCTAACAGAATGTCAGGTTATATAGCGCCTTGACGTGTGAAGTACAAGTCACAGGAGGTTCTGCTCAGTCTTTATAACACACTGGTGAGGCCTCATCTGGAGTACTGGGTGCCGTTTTGGTCTCCAGACTACAAGAATGACATAACAGCACTAGAGAAGGTCCAGAGAAGAGCGACTGGGCAGATTAGAGGGCTACAGGGGATGAGTTATGAGGAAAGATTAAAAGAGCTGAGCCTAACACTTGAATTAAGTTTAGATCTTGTTAGGTCTGAGTGCACAATAGGATGTCTGAAAATTAAGAGTACCCCTTATGGGAAGGATTTAGGATTTGCAGTGGACTTGACACAGTCAATGGCCAGACAGTGTTCAGAAGTCATTAAGGAGGCTAACAGAATGTCAGGTTATATAGTGCCTTGACGTGTGGAGTACAAGTCACAGGAGGTTCTGCTCAGTCTTTATAACACACTGGTGAGGCCTCATCTGGAGTACTGGGTGCAGTTTTGGTCTCCAGACTACAAGAATGACATAACAGCACTAGAGAAGGTCCAGAGAAGAGCGACTGGGCAGATTAGAGGGGCTACAGGGGATGAGTTATGAGGAAAGATTAAGAGAGCTGAACCTTCACAGTTTAAACAAAAGGGAGATTAAGAGGAGACCTGACTGAAGTGTTTAAAATGATGAAGGGAATTAGTACAGTGGATCAAGACGGTGACTTTAAAATTAGTTCATCAAGAACACGGGGGCACAACTGGAAGCTTGTTAATGGTAAATTTCACACAAATATTAGGATGTTTTTCTTCCCACAGAGAGTAGTGTGATGGAAAGTAGGACTTTTAAAACTCGACCTGAAGTTATTTCAGAAGAATTAAGTGGCTAGGACTGTTGTTAAGCTTTGTTGCGCTGAATGGCCTGATCTCGTCTAAATTGTTCTAATGATTCCTCACTTGATTTTGAAAGTGCTTATAATCTTCCTTAAGAACACAGGAACAATTATTAATTGAGCCTGGTGATCTGTTTGATTTCAGCCTGTTTACAATTAAGTCATCAGTAGGAACAAATAGGTGAGGATGGACACAAAACATAAGATTGACAAACCCGCATCACGTTTTTCTGAGTGTAAGGCTCAAAGCCGCCTCAGATGGGACGCCAGTCCATTTCACAAACATTCCCAACATAACACTGTGTTCTCAGACCTGCGTGATTCAGTCCAGGGTGATGGCGGGCCAGAAGCCTGTCCCTTAAACATGCAGTAGAGTTGCCAGTTAACCGGCTCTGTGTGTCTCTGAGATAGGGGCAGCAATCTGCATGAGAATCCCCACTGGTGCAGGGGGAGAATATGAAACCTCCACAGAGAGGGGAGCCACGCCAGGATTTGAATACGGGACCATGGAGGTTGGGAGGCTGCACTACTAACGACTGCAAACTGCACCACTTGACTGCTAAATAAAGTGCATACCTAGTCACAGCCCCACCACCGCCACCACTCCAGGGTCCCAGCCAAGAGTGCCCCCATGTCATGCTATTTAAAATAACATCAACCTGCTTTATTTATATCAGAGCGTATCTGACACCTTTGCCATCTTGATTCACAGCCATTACATTCTAACACCTTGTTGTATATTTTTTCCAGCTGGCAGAAGTTGGACGTCTTCCTTCTGACCCAGCGCTGTGCCATGAACTAATGCCAGTTGCTCATCTCCTCCAAGTTAGGCTGACATTTTCAGTCTCCCGTGTGTTGTCGGTACACATCCCAGACATCTGAGCTACCTCACTCTCTTACAACCCTCATCATTATTCTGTTTCTCCATCAACGTCTAATACCATGGCTTCTATGAATCCAACTTTTGAATAATAAAAAAATCAGACATACACCAGGAGAAAGGATTAATTCAACACTTAGAGAGCAGCACTCTGGAGCTGAGAGCACTAAAGCACTGCTCTGCTATGCCACTGCTGCTGTGACGGGCAGCTGTGGCCTTGGCGCCGATGTATCTGGGGAGCAGACGTACACAGGATGCTGCCTCCCCCGGTGTGCTACATGGCAGCCTCCCTGGGTTGCTGTGGCTCCATGGATTCCCACAGGGTTTCATGGGGGTTGGAGTTTGGGACAGCCCTGTTGGGTTCTGTGGGGGCCACCAGGGGGAGCTGCAGAGCCCTACACTGGGCATTCACCACACCTGGGAGTGATCCCAGATCTGCCCAATGAGCCACCTGGCCCAGGACCTCCTTAAAAGGAGCCGCCTCACTTCACACAGGGCGAGCCAGAGTCACATGGAAGAGGATGAATGGAGGAACAAGAACAAGAGCAAGAAGGACCTTGGCGCTTGGGCACTGTGCCGTATTCTGGGGAGCAAGAAAAAGTGCGGTGTGGCAAACTTGTGTTGGGGTTTGGGCAGCTAGAGTGCCCTCTGGTGGCCACACTGCCTATTTTTAACATAAATGGTTCAATATTATTTTTCCCCGGCATCTTCACAGTTTCCTGCTTTAACTCCATGCAGCCTGAAAACACAGTGGATTCAAAAAGTATTCACACCCCATGATTATCTGCTCACTTTACTGAGTTGTAGATTTCATTTTAAATGGCTAAATTGGACTTTTGTTTTGACTCATCCATCCATCCACTATCCAATTTGCTATATCCTAACTACAGGGTCACGGGGGTCTGCCGGGGCCATTCCCAGCAAACCTCGGGCAGGGTTCCAGCCCACCGCAGGGCACATACACACACACACCCACACACACACTAGGGACAATTTAGAATCGCCAATGCACCCAACCTGCATGTCTTAGGACTTCAGGAGGAAACCGGAGCACCAGAGGAAACCCACGCAGACACGGGGAGAACATGCAAACTCCACGCAGGGAGGACACGGGAAGCGAACCCAGGTCTCCTAACTGTGAGGCAGCAACCCACTGGTCCACCTTGCCGCCCAATCTGCACTCACTAACCCATAATGACAAAGCAAAATGATGTTTTCAGAAAGGTTTGCAAATTTATTAAAAAAAATCAAATATTGAAATATCTCGTTCACAGAAGTATTCAGACCTTCATGTCAGTACTTTTGTAGAAACCCCTTTGGGAGCTTTTCCAGCTCATAAGTGAGTAGGCCTCTACAAGATTTGCACACCTGGATTTTGGGAAGTTTACCCCATTTTTCCTGGCAGATCCTCTCAAGCTTCATTGGACTGGATGGGAGGCGTCTGTGAGCTGCCATCTGCTGGGGTCTCCACAGATGTTTTAACAGTCTGGGCCACTTAACGACACTCAGAGTCTTGTCCAAAAGCTGGTCCAGCATTGTCTCGGCTGTATATGTCAGGTCATTACTGTGCTGAAAGGTGAGCCATTGCCCCAGTCTGAGATGGTGTGCACTCCGGAGCAGGTTTTCTTCAAGGTCCTCTCTGTATTTGACTGCACTCATCCTTCCTCTGTTCTTATCAGACTCTGTGTCCCTTCATCCCCCATAGCACGATGCTTCCACCACCATATGTCACCATAGGGATGGCATTAGGCAGGTGATGAGCAGTGCCTGGTCTGTCAAAGACTTCAAGTTTTGTCTCCTCAGACGAGAGAATCGTTTGTCCTCGTGCTGTTTGGCAAACTCCAAGCAGGCTGTCATATGCACCTGATTGATGACGTGCCGCTGAGATGGTCGTCCGTCCAACAGGTTCTCCCATCTCACCAGAGGACTTCTGAAGCTCTATTAGTGCAACCATTGCGTTCTTAGTGACATCTCTGGCTAAGGCTCTTCTGGCCTCGTTACTCAACTCTAGGAACAGTCCAGACTTTTTCCATTTCACAATTATTGAACGGAGAACACGCAGACGTTTAGGTTTAAGGTTTAAGGTTTCTTTATTTAGCCCTGTTAACACGAGAAAACATGAAATTTGCCTTCTCAGTTGCGTCTAATAACAGACAGAATGAAAAAAAACAGACAAATAGAAACACGAAAGGTTAAGGTAAGGCAGTTAGATAATACATATTTACACAAATAAAATGTTACAGGTTAAAAATATATAAAAACCTTAATCATTATCTCCGATATTTCATATTGAAAAGTCGTATGGCACTAGGAAGACAGGAGTTTCTGGAGCGATTTGTGTGGGTTTTCAAGGCGACTCTCCTTCCTGATTTACTGAAGTTTAGTTTCTCCATGTAATTCATGTCTGTCATCAGTTGAGATGATTTCCAGTTTCTTTAACGTTGCCTGCCCTCTGACACACACACGCTAGTCAAATCATCTCCCTCAGCCCCAATAACTTTAGCTGCATACTTCGTAATCTGCTGGAGCTTTTTTGAGTTTTGGTTTGTCAGAGTATTAAACCAGGCAATGAAACTGAAAGTGAGCACAGACTGGATGAGACTGCGATAAAAGGACAATATGAGGTCCTTGTCTACTTTAAATAGTTTGAGTTTATGGAGGAGAAATAAGCGCTGGTTGCATTTAGAAAATATTTTTTTTGTATTTGTATTCCAGTTAAGATTGTTATCTAGGTAACTTCCTAAGTATTTATATTCAGTCACTAGTTCTACCTCCTCTCCCAGAACTACAATAGGTGAACATTCAGATTTCTGTCTCTTAAAATCAAATATCATTTCTTTGGTCTTTTTTTACATTCAGAGTGAGACGCAGTCCAGGCCTGGAGTTCGACACCCCTGATTTAGATTGTGGCTTTCATCCTCCCCAGATATGCGTCCTATGAGCCTGGTGTCATCAGCATACTTGACAATGGAGCAGTGGTCATTATTCTGTCTCGGGTCATTTGTGTACACAGTAAACAGTAATGGTGATGAGACAACACCCCTGTGGACTTCCTGTGTTTGAATGAATGACTATTGAAAAAGTGTTCTGTACTTTAACTGTCTGTGAACGATTTAAAAGAAAGTTCTGAATCCATAGTGTAATAAATGGGTTTACATTCATACTGTTCAATTTCTGAATCAGTATATGAGGCTCGGGTGGCGCTGCTGCCTCGCAGTTCATGTCCCGGGTCCTCCCTGCGTGGAGTCTGCATGTTCTCCCCGTGTCTGCGTGGGTTTCCTCCCACAGTCCAAAGACATGCAGGTTAGGTGCATTGGTGATCCTAAATTGTCCCTGGTGTGTGTGTGTGTGTGTGTGTGTGTGTGTGCCCTGCGCAGGGTTTGTTTCCTGCCTTGCGCCCTGTGTTGGCTGGGATTGGCTCCAGCAGACCCTTGTGACGCTGTAGTTAGGATATAGCGGGTTGGATAATGACTGGATGGATATATGAGGCTGTATGGTATTGAACGCTGAAGAAAAATCCAAAAATAGTGCTCTGACATATGAACCAGGCAGATCAAGAAAGGTGTAGATTTGATGTAAGATAACAAGCAGAGCATCTTCCACACTTCTCTTTGGACAGTAAGCAAATTGATTGCTGTCTTGAATAGACTTTGTCTCCAAATGTTCAAAGCATTTCATTGCAATGGATGTTAAGTGCCACTGGTCTGAAGTCATTTAAACAGCTTGGCCTGGAAACCTTAGATACAGGGGTAATGATTGATTGTTTCCACAGCTTAGGTACAATACCACAGGTCAGAGACCAGTTAAAAAGCAAATGAAAAACTGGAGAGAGCTGCGTAAAGCAGGACGTTAAGAGCCGACCTGATATGCCGTCTGGTCCCACTGCACTGTTTCTTTTGGCCTGCCGCAGGCCTTTCTCCACTTCAGTTAAACTGAACCCCATCACAGCAGAACTCCTGGTGTTTTTATAAAGCATCTCCTTTATTCCTGTATTTTGGGTGCTGAAATCACTTCTTTCAAATCTGGCGAAAAAGGTTATACCGTTAGATAGATAGATAGATAGATAGATAGATAGATAGATAGATAGGCACTATATAACAGATAGATAGATAGATAGATAGATAGATAGGCACTATATAACAGATAGATAGATAGATAGATAGATAGATAGATAGATAGATAGATAGATAGATAGATAGATAGATAGGCACTATATAACAGATAGATAGATAGATAGATAGATAGATAGATAGATAGATAGATAGATAGATAGATAGATGAAAGGCACTATATAATAGATAGATAGATAGATAGATAGATAGATAGATAACAGATAGATAGATAGATAGATAGATAGATAGATAGATAGATAGATAGATAGATAGAAGATAGCAATAGATAGATAGATAGATAGATAGATAGATAGATAGATAGATAGATAGATAGATGAAAGGCACTATATAATAGATAGATAGATAGATAGATAGATAGATAGATAGATAGATAGATAGATAGATAGATAGATAGATAGATGGGTATGAAAAGCACTAGATAGATAGATATGCAAGGCACTATATGATAGATAAATAGATAGATAGATAGATATGAAAGGCACTAGATAGATAGATAGATAGATAGATAGATAGATAGATAGATAGATAGATACTTTATTAATCCCAAGGGGAAATTCACATAATCCAGCAGCAGTATACTGATACAAAAAACAATATTAAATTAAAGAGTGATAACAATGTATGTAAAAGCAGACAATAACTTTAAATAATGTTACCATTTACTCCCCTGGGTGGAATTGAAGAGTCGCATAGTGTGGGGTCTCCTCAGTCTGTCAGTGAGCAGGATGGTGACAGCAGTCTGTCGCTGAAGCTGCTCCTCTGTCTGGAGATGATCCTGTTCAGTGGATGCAGTGGATTCTCCATGATTGACAGGAGTTTGCTTAGCTTTGCTTAGTTCATCTGCTAAAAGCGTGTGGTCTTTGTCAGCTGGAAAATTCACATTCTTTTTAGAGCCCAGTCCTGTAATTATTTTTAGTCCCTTCCAGATCAGCTTTGGATTGTTATCATTAAACCACCTCTTGATTTTTTCCCCATACATCTTTTTATTTTGTTTAATCAACCTGTTAATCCTTTGCTGTAAAAATCCATCTTCTATCCTTTTTTCTTGATGTGCATGTTGCTTTTCCGATAGTAATGCTTTAACCTCTTTAGTGATCCATGGCTTACTGTTTAGATATGTAGTTGTAACGGCCGACCCACTCGTACGGAACAGCAGCTTCACCACCAAGACCCCTGGCCTGGCAAACTGAGGGATCATTAGACCAGACAAGCCATACTACCTCCAAATCACTTCAACAGGTTAAACAGGCAAAAAGCAACCCGAATGTAAAATAATAAGGTGAATATCTCTCTATTACATAAAACAATCTTGGGTTGAGACGTGACCTTCTCAGAAAGACACTTTGACATCCCGTGAGAACAACCAATTTAAAAGAAGATCACAGACATCTAACCTCTCAGTCGTTGGAATGCTTTTGGGAGACACACTTCATGTGCTATCAGCTCTTAAAAATTTTAGACGTTCTAAATGGCACGTTGACGACTAAGCGAAGAAGAAAGAGCAGCGCGTCGAAAAGAGACCCGAAAGCGTTTGAGAGAAAAGAAGGCAAAAAAGAACAAAAATAATCTATGTGCAAATTCTGAAAATAATCTGAAAATAAGGAAAGTAATAATCAGCCCAGACCAAGTGGAATTGAAAACCTCGTAGGTCCAATCGGGGTCAGAAATAAAAGACTTCTTAAAGACATTCAAAAACGTTAGTGTGATACACATGCAGAGCAGGTTAGAGATTATGAAAGTAGTAAAATTCGAAAGTATCAAAAAAATGAAGGTAAAGATTGCATTAGTGCAAACAAAAGGAAATTATTACTCGGTGAAATAACAGAACAGCAAAAAGAGATCGAATATATGGACATAGGTGATATGTCAGAAGTATGTAGATATTGTTTGGCATTAAACGTTTAAGTCGTAGACTTGTAGATCGTCTAATTCGTGTTGCCATCAGGGAAAAGTAGTGTTTCTTCCCAATGAAGACGTGTATCCGTGAAAAATAAAAGATTTGTTATTTGGTGAAATCCACAAACACTACAGACAAAATATTCAAATCTACAATAATCTTTTCGCGTTCGCATCATTCAGTGCTCAAAATGTAGATTTACACAATAATGGACCATACGCAATGAGAATCTGTGGTCCCACAACAACTAAAGCTACGACAAGTTTAATTTCAAAGAAACCACAATTCGTTTGGGTGTATATTTATGATCATGGATAAGCGATGCATCATAGAATCAAAAGAGTATGTAACAATTCCAATGAAAATAGCAATCTCTTGAAATTGTATATCCGGATAACCAAACCCGGGGGTGGGAGAGCGAAGCAAGCAGGGGGCAGAGCACCCTAGTATATGGTCGTCCAGATCTGATTATGCAATTTTCATTACACTATAACTTATTAAGTTTATTACATAGAGAATCACCTGAAAAAACCTGGACCATCGAGAAGTGTGTGAACTGACGACATGAAGAATCGTCGTCGCACCGAACTGGAATCATCCCCGCATAAATCAAAGTCATCCAGACGAACTGGATCTGCATAATTAGATCTGGTCCACCCTTTATATTAATAAAAAGAAATGAAACAAATCCCAAACAATATACAGTATACCTCTCTCCCCGACCAGCCCCAACATAAAACACAACCCCAAAAGTGGACATAATAATAAAAGGTGCATCAATACATATACAACACAAAACCCTCCCTTGTCCCTACACCAGTGTTTCTCAACCTGTGGGGCGTGAGATATCTACAAGGGGGGGGGCCGAAAAAAAATCGAAATCGATGTAGAAGCTATTTATTGAAACAAACTCGTTTATTGCAGCTGTTTATGGAAGAAAAATCATAGAGAGTATGTCGACTATCGGCTCTGTGGAATGAACCAGTGGCGGTTTTAGGCATGGGCGAACGGGGCAGCCGCCCGGGGCAACATTTTTTCATGACACGTGGGGGGCGGCACACGAACTTGGAGGAAAAAAAAAATCATCTGTGCCGCTAAGCGGTTTTCTATTATCTATGATACCTGCGCCGCCCCTGCTGCTGAAGGAGCCGCACAGAAGCTGAGCGAGCGGAGAGGAGAGGGGATGAGGGCTAAACTATGTCAGTGACACCTGACTTTCTTACAAATAACGCACATTTCATTCAAAATATTTTAAACACAGACCAATAATTGGCACATTTTTATTTATTTATTTAATTGTGTGAAATGGCTAATAAAAATAGGTAATAAAAAACGATTATGATGTGGAGGTGAATTGGTTTAGTCTTGACTTCTGGTCGTGAGTGACAGCGTTGGGGGATGATGGGAAATCTGTTGATTGCCGATTACTTAGTAAACGCAGCGATGGAGAGAAAAAGGCCAAAGCTGTCAGGTGCCCAATTTAGGAAAAAAAGAAAAGATGACGAGGAAAAACGGGCAAAAGATAAAGGTATGCAACAATATTCTCTCTGTATGATTATGGTATTCATGTCATTGTGTTAATTAGTGGTATAACGTTAACTCTTACTTTGTTAGCCTTCTTGCTTATGATGCATGCTATGCTTACCTTGCTAAAAAAAAAAACACAGTAAAAGCCTAATATACAAACCATCACAGAAATTCTGATGGTTTTAATCTATTTTTTCTTAAATAATATTGGTTTGTACAGAGTATAATTAAGTTATGAGCAGTTTATTTATTTATTTTTTATTTTTTTTTTTTGCAAAAATTGGTCTGTTACGGAATGACGGAATTACTACAATAAAACTTGTGGTGTGTACAAAATGTGTAGTTTTGTCATGTTATTTTTTTTTTGCCGGGAGGGAGTCTCGCCCGGGGAGCAATTTAATGTAGAACCGCCAATGGGTATATCAGTGTAAATCCGGGGTCCTCAGTCACAGTCCTGCAGGGCCGCAGTGGCTGCAGGTTTTTATTCCAACTAGATTCCTAATTAAAAAGTAGTCCATGTTGGTATTGAACTATTTAGCTTGTTATTGCTTGCATTTGTCCAAGAGCAATTTGAATTGCACTGTGGAGTTTCCTTCTGTGAGAACATTATCCAAGTGTTTTATGGACCAGAATAGATTTAAACTTAACGGTCCTTCCAATTCCCCTCTCATTCATTTCTAAAAAAAATGTATCACAGATACTTCATGGTAAGCACGTTAGCTTGAGAGCTGCTGGTTTATTGGTTCTCATTTATTTGCACAGCAGAAGTTTTTATCCCAAGTAATTTACAAAAGAGGTCAACATTATTGAGTAAACATCAGTTTTCTAGGACACGGGGACAAAACTGATCACCACAAGTGAAGAACTCAGAACAAAATGCAAGCAAGTTTCACGTCCTTAAAGTTTGTAGCAAAATCAACAAATCGGCCTGTGACATCCAAGTTGGGTTCTCTTTATTGCGCTTTCTGTATTTTTCAGTTTGGTTTATTTTTCCATTTGAAAAAAGCTGTGTTTTAATCCAGCTGGCTTGAGTCCTGCATGATCCGTTTTCATTCCAGAAAGAAGCACACAGCAGAGCAGCTGAGCTGGCTGACTTGATTCTGCTAGGCGATCTGTCATCTTTGTATCTCTCTGTCAGCTCTCATGTTCCGTTAGTTGTTATTAACGCAGCTTCATCCCAAATGTGCGGGTTATGGTGTGTGGCCTGCAGGGGGCACAGCAGCTCCCCAAACCCAATACAGACAGACAGAGACACAAGTTCAACAACACACACAGCTTCTATTTTATTGTGGGAAACGTTTCCCAATAGTTTCCCACTAGCTGGCACACAACACAATAATAGGTCACACAGCACTTTCTCTACTTTGACTTCTCTCTCTCTCTCTGTCTGCCTTCACTCCTCCTCCAGTAAGCTTTGTCTTCTCCCGCCTGACTCTGGGTCTTGGAGCAGTGGCAGCGGGCTTCTTTTATCCTGCACCCGGGAGTACTTTAACATGGTCCAGAAGAAGGGCTCCACACTCCCTGCAGCACCCCCTGGTGGCACCCATGGGGCTCAACAGGGCTGTGCTGAACTCCAGCTCCCAGGAAGCCCTGGGGGAATCTGAGGCACTACTACAACCCAGGGGGGCTGCCATCCAGCGGGAGATAATGCCCTATGTATGTTATTTCCCCTGCGGTCCTTCCATTTAGAAAACATACCAGCTGGCAAAGGGCGCCATACATATTTGTGTTTACTGCCACTATCTGCTGTGGTTTCAGGAATAGAGAAGAGCCAGAGAAGAGCGACTAGGCTGATCCAAGGCTACAGGGGATGAGTTATGAGGAAAGATTAAAAGAGCTGAGCCTTTACAGTTTAAGCAAAAGAAGATTAAGAGGAGACCTGATTGAAGTGTTTAAAATTATGAAGGGAATTAGTCCAGTGGATCAAGACTGATGAGTTCATCAAGAACACAGGGACACAGTTGGAAACTTGTTAAGGGGAATTTCACACAAACATTAGGAAGTTTCTCTTTACACAAAGAACGATAGACACTTGGAATAAGCGACCAAGTAGTGTGGTACTACTTGGCCTGAATGGCCTATTCTCGTCTAGATTGTGCTAATGTTCTAATAGATGATTGATTCCACATTTTGACATGTGGTGGGTGCAGCAATGCAATATCAGGTCATGCTCCCACATTTATAACCCGGATAGCTTGTTGAATAATTGAGTCATTGATACGACATGTAAGTTAGGAAAAACTGACGTATTTTGTGTTGTTCCTACCATTGAACCCTGATGCACGATGAACACTTTGAAGCGGCGTATACTCTGCATGTTAAGTTGGGCTAGCTGTAATACAGTATACATACAAAACTTCATGGACCTCCATTCAGGTATCCTGGAAGAATGTGTAGATTTTGTAATGTTAGTCCTCCCATTATGACTCCCCAGTGAAATTCTTAAAACTCCATGAAGCCCATATTTTAAATGGCATGAGCAATAATCCATCCATTCATTATCCAACCCGCTATATCCTAACTACAGGGTTACGGGGGTCTGCTGGAGCCAATCCCAGAAAACACAGGGCACAAGTCAGGAAACAAACCTTGGGCAGGGTGCCAACCCACCGCAGGGCACACACACACCAAGCACACACTACAGCCAATTTAGAATCGCCAATGCACCTAACCTGTATGTCTTTGAACTATGGGAGGAAACCCACGAGCATTAGAGCATTTTTGTAAAAATAAACCTTTAATTTTATAAAGGTCTTGTGTTTCCCTTAATACCTGGCTGGAGTTAGACAGTACAGTGGAACCTCGGTTTGCGAGCATAATTCGTTCCGGAAACGTACTCGCAGTCCAAAGCACTCGTATATCAAAGCGAATTTCCCCATAAGAAAAAATGGAAACTCGGATGATTTGTTCCACAACCCAAAACTATTCATATAAAAATGATTAATACAAAATATAAAGTAAAATACATAATATAAATTAACCTGCACTTTACCTTTAAAAAGAATCATGGCTGGTGTGAGTTTCTAAACTCTTGTGGGATTCCACCAAACAGGACGACACGCGGAAGAGCGTCTCAAAGCAATCGCAGTCTCCCAGCGCTGTAGCAGTTCGCCGAATAAGCACATCCAAAAAGATCACAGACATGCTTTAAGCGCCTGTCGTCAATGGGTCATACAAGGAACATTATAAAGATCCCGCTACAATATGTAGTAGCGCTGTTGCTGTTTCAAGCTGAATAAAGCTGGTGTTGTTAAAGTACTGAGACTCAGCTTCGTGTTTTGGGGAGCAAGATGGGGACTCGCACTTCACAGCACACACACACACAGTCACAATGCTGTAGTAAACAGTATACGCTCGTACGGATGTTGACTATATGAGTGAGGCACACAGGCTAAGACGGAGAATAGGAGACGATTGCCAGAGAGAGAGAGAGATAAGGAGAGAGAGACGTAGACGCGCTGGGCGAGCGAAATAAGGAGAGAGAGAGAGAGAGACGTGCTGGGCGAGTGAGCGAGCGAGATAAGGAGAGAGAGAGAAGAACCATCAGCTCAGTTGTGATCACATGACGCTCAGCAGACAAAGTGTATCCATACTGCTCGTATTGCAAGACATCGCTCGTTTATCCATCCATCCATCCATCCATCCTTTTCCGCTTATCCGAGGTCGGGTCGCGGGGGCAGCAGCTTAAGCAGAGAGGCCCAGACTTCCCTCTCCCGGCCACTTCTTCCAGCTCTTCGGGAGAATCCCAAATGCGTTCCCAGGCCAGCCGGAGACATAGTCCCTCCAGCGTGTCCTGGGTCTTCCCCGGGGCCTCCTCCCGGTTGGACGTGCCCGGAACACCTCACCAGGGAGGCGTCCAGGAGGCATCCTGATCAGATGCCCGAGCCACCTCATCTGACTCCTCTCGATGCGGAGGAGCAGCGGCTCTACTCTGAGCCCCTCCCGGATGACTGAGCTTCTCACCCTATCTTTAAGGGAAAGCCCAGACACCCTGCGGAGGAAACTCATTTCAGCCGCTTGTATTTGCGATCTCGTTCTTTCGGTCACTACCCATAGCTCATGACCATAGGTGAGGGTAGGAGCGTAGATCGACTGGTAAATTGAGAGCTTTGCCTTACGGCTCAGCTCCTTTTTCATCACGACAGACCGATGCAGAGCCCGCATCACTGCGGATGCCGCACCGATCCGCCTGTCGATCTCACGCTCCATTCTTCCCTCACTCGTGAACAAGACCCCGAGATACTTGAACTCCTCCACTTGGGGCAGGATCTCTCCCCAACCCTGAGAGGGCACTCCACCCTTTTCCGGCTGAGGACCATGGTCTCGGATTTGGAGGTGCTGATTCTCATCCCAGCCGCTTCACACTCAGCTGCGAACCGATCCAGAGAGCTGAAGATCACGGCCTGATGAAGCAAACAGGACAACATCATCTGCAAAAGCAGTGACCCAATCCTGAGTCCACCAAACCGGACCCCTTCAACACCCTGGCTGCGCCTAGAAATTCTGTCCATAAAAGTTATGAACAGAATCGGTGACAAAGGGCAGCCCTGGCGGAGTCCAACTCTCACTGGAAACGGGCTCGACTTACTGCGGCAATGCGGACCAAGCTCTGACACGGTTGTACACGACCGAACAGCCCTTATCAGGGGGTCCGGTACCCCATACTCCCGGAGCACCACCCACAGGATTCCCCCGAGGAACACGGTCGAATGCCTTTTCCAAGTCCACAAAACACATGTAGACCGGTCGGGCAAACTCCCATGCACCCTCCAGGACTCTGCTAAGGGTGAAGAGCTGGTCCACTGTTCCGACCAGGACGAAAACCACACTGTTCCTCCTGAATCCGAGGTTGACTATCCGACGGACCCTCCTCTCCAGAACCCCGAATAGACTTTTCCAGGGAGGCTGAGGAGTGTGATCCCTCTATAGTTGGAACACACCCTCCGGTCCCCCTTTTTAAAGAGGGGGACCACCACCCCGGTCTGCCAATCCAGAGGCACTGTCCCCGATGTCCATGCGATGTTGCAGAGGCGTGTCAACCAAGACAGTCCTACAACATCCAGAGCCTTAAGGAACTCGGCGTATCTCATCCACCCCGGGCCCTGCCACCAAGGAGTTTTTGACCACCTCGGTGACTTCAGTCCCAGAGATGGGAGAGCCCACCTCAGAGTCCCCAGGCTCTGCTTCCTCATTGGAAGGCATGTTAGTGGGATTGAGGAGGTCTTGAAGTACTCCTCCCACCGACCCACAACGCCCGAAGTGAGGTCAGCAGCGCACCATCCCCACCATATATGGTGTTGACACTGCACTGCTTCCCCCTCCTGAGACGCCGGACGGTGGACCAGAATCTCCTCGAAGCCGTCCAAAGTCGTTCTCCATGGCCTCTCCAAACTCCTCCCATGCCCGAAGTTTTGCCTCAGCAACAACGAAGCAGCGTTCGCTTGGCCTGCGGTACCTATCAGCTGCCTCCAGAGACCCACAGGACAAAAAGTCCTATAGGACTCCTTCTTCAGCTTGACGGCATCCCTCACGCGGTGTCCACCAACGGGTTCGGGATTGCCGCCACGACAGGCACCGACCACCTTGCGGCCACAGCTCCGGTCAGCCGCCTCAACAATAGAGGCACGGAACATGGCCCATTCGGACTCAATGTCCCCACCTCCCTCGGGGCGTGGTTGAAGTTCTGCGGAGGTGGGAGTTGAAGCTACTTCTGACAGGGGACTCTGCCAGCCGTTCCCAGCAGACCCTCACAACACGTTTGGGCCTACCAGGTCTGACCGCATCTTCCCCACCATCGAAGCCAACTCACCACCAGGTGGTGATCAGTTGACAGCTCGCCCCTCTCTTCACCCGAGTGTCCAAGACATATGGCCGCAAGTCCGGCGACACGACCACAAAGTCGATCATCGACCTGAGGCCTAGGGTGTCCTGGTGCCAAGTGCACATATGAACACCCTTATGCTTGAACATGGTGTTCGTTATGGACAATCCATGACGAGCACAGAAGTCCAATAACAAAACACCGCTCGGGTTCAGATCGGGGGGGCCATTCCTCCCAATCACGCCCTTCCAGGTCTCACTGTCATTGCCCACGTGAGCATTGAAGTCTCCCAGCAAAACGAGGGAATCCCAGAAGGTATGCCCTCTAGCAACCCCTCCAGAGACTCCAAAAGGGTGGATACTCCAAACTGCTGTTCGGCGCATACGCACAAACAACAGTCAGGACCCTTCCCCCCACCCGAAGGGGGAGGGAGGCCACCCTCTCGTCCACCGGGGTAAACCCCAATGCACAGGCTCCAGTGGGGGCAATAAGTATGCCCACACCTGCTCGGAGCCTCTCACCGGGGGCAACTCCAGAGTGGTAGAGAGTCCAGCCCCTCTCAAGGAGATTGGTTCCAGAGTCCAAGCTGTGCGTCGAGGTGAGTCCGACTATATCTAGCGGAACCTCTCACCTCGCACTAGCTCAGGCTCCTTCCCCTTCAGAGAGGTGACATTCCACGTCCCAAGAGCTAGTTTCTGTAGCCGAGGATCAGACCGCCAAGGTCCCCGCCTTCGGCCACCACCCAACTCACACTGCACCCAACCTCCTTGGCCCCTCCCATAGGTGGTGAGCCCATGGGGAGGAGGACCCACGTTACCTCTTCGGGCTGTGCCCGCCGAGCCCCATGGGTGCAGGCCCGCCACCAGGCGCTCGACATCGAGCCCCACCTCCAGGCCTGGCTCCAGAGGGGCCCGTGACCAGCGTCCGGCAAGGGAAAACGTCGTCCAAAGGTTTCGCTCATCATTGGAGGTTTGTTGAACCGCTCTTTGTCTCATCCCTCACCTAGGACCAGTTTGCCTTGGGTGGCCCTACCAGGGGCATAAAGCCCCGGACAACATAGCTCCTAGGATCATTGGGACACGCAAACCCCTCCACCACGATAAGGTGACGGTTCAAGGAGGAGTCGTTTATCAAGTCAAAATTTATTAAAAATTTTTGCTCGTCTTGCAAAACACTCGTAAACCAAGTTACTCGTAAACCGAGGTTCCACTGTATATCGCCCTCTAGTGGGTATTATTGAGCATTTTTGCCACTCTCTTGTGTTTTAGGGCTCCCAGTTCATAATACCATCTAGCCTGAGGTTTAAGATGGTTTAGCATTTGTCAATTACAGACAAATAAAGGACCCAAAAAAAGAGGTTTGGAGCAGCCACCCGTATAATATTCCTGGCTGCAAATGGATAAATTAGTTGTACAGAAGTATTGTACAGAAGGTTCGAGTCCAACACAGAACTGATTTGAGATTGTCAAGATGGCTGTTTTAAAGGTAAGCAGAGGAAGTGACATCATCAATGGGGCCGGAACCGGAAGTGATGTCATCAGGGCCAGGCAGAATTTCCTGTAACTGGTCTGCAGAGAAGTGAGATAAAGAGTCAGTCTACCCCGTCACGCCCTGGTCTGGTTTGCAATTACTTTCATTCTGGCCCTTTAGCTGCCTCCCATGCGCATGTGTGTGACACTTTATTAAACATAAAAAATTTCATTGACTTATATTTTTGGATTAATGGCAACAGTAGATGCACCAGAGGACGGTTGTGCGTCCGACCCAGGACAAAAGAGGAATCCTTAAATGGCCAGGATGCCATCATGGAAGGATGGACTAAATGGGGGGGAATACCTGGCCAGGACACCTTATGATTCCCGTCCTGATTGAGATGTCTGTAGGTTACAGAAAGCGGCAGTTCATCCTCCACTGTAATAGATGGCAGTGCCCCTCATCTAGAGTCCCAGTTTGGACACCAGCAGGGCTACCTGGGAGTTGGAATCCAGAGGTGCAGCACCTGTAGGGGTCACTGGTGGACAATAGAGGGCACTGCCACGGTGGGGGATCCTCCCTGGATTTCGTATGACCCAGAAATACTTCCAACTGACCATATCATGTCACTGGAAGTAACCCCACATCCAACATAAAAGGAGCCTGCTTCTGTAGTCTGACGAGTCGGAGTTGGGAGGAAGGAAGGCAACACTCATTTTGGAGGAGTAATAGTGTAGAGTAGAGGAGAGACAACCTGTTTATTGTTATACAAGGTGTTTGTGTGACAAAAAAAAAAACCTTTTGACTTGAACCCAGGACTATTTTGTGCGTTTGTGTTTGGGGCTCAGTGCTGCCCCCTAGCTTTCACACAACGTTCATGCATTAGTCCATAAAACCAGTTCAGCGAGCTTTGGTTTCTGATTCTGTTTTTATACATTGCCTTCTTAATAAAGTTTATCTCTTCTAATCTAACCTAACTCCTGAGATCTAAGACTTGTGTTTAAGGCCCCTGAATATGAATCTGACATTTATTTTTGGAAATTTCAGTGGATTTAAGAGCTATAAAATTTATAAACTGTTTTTTTCAAAGTCTGTGGTAGCGCTGCTGCCTCGCAGTTAGGAGACCCTTAAGGGTTCGCTTCCTGGGTCCTCCCTGCATGGAGTTTGCATGTTCTCTCCGTGTCTGCGTGGGTTTCCTCCGACAGTCCAAAGACTTTCAGGTTAGGTGCATTGGCGGTCCTAAATTGTCCCGGGTGTGTGTGTGCGTGTGCCCTGCGGTGGGCTGGCGCCCAGCCTGGGATTTGTTTCTGCCTTGCGCCCTGTGCTGGCTGGGATTGGCTCCAGCAGACCCCCGTGTTAGGATATAGGGGGTTGGATGATGACTGACTGACTTCTTTCACCATTTTGTATTCTCATGGAGGTCATGCCAAAGTCTGGGTGCTATACAGCTGAATGCTCCGTCACCCATAGGGTGCAGGTTAGTGTGGGGCACAGTAAGAATGCCTCTAATGCTGAAATAAAAGCACAATTGCACTTTGAACCTTCCTCTGCTACTGTTAAGTGTCCTTGTGATAAGAGATCTGTGGCAGAGTGCAATTTTATTAAATAATTGCGATTCCCAAAGCTTGCAGGCTCTGAGTGGGCGCAGGCTCACAACTAAATGAGGCTGATTGGGGTGCTTGGCTGATCGCGTATTCACGTGTACATGCGAGCAGGTCAGTCAAAGGCTTCATTCACACCTTGAACTCAGAGCAGGTGGAGGACAGCACCTGCACCCAATTGTCTCACTAAAGGGAGCCTGCGCGGTAGTAACGGGAAGAACAAGAAAAGAGGAAAAGGAGAGAAGAAACCAAGAGAGGAAAACGAAGAAATGGAAGTTACGGAAAGAGAAAGAGACAGGATCGAGGAGGAGTCCATGCAAGTGGAATGGAAGCAGATGGTCGAGAAGACTGGCCCAGGGTGCTTGAGTGGCAGGGGCCACTTTTGCTGAGTAGTTTGGGGACCAGAAGTGACCGACCACTCTAGTGGGTCTCACATGAAAGGCCAAGGAGTGGCAGCAGGAGGTGAAGGATCAAGCGTGGCTCCCCACTGTCTGCTGAGGGGCTGACACAGGAACCCGAGCCACATTAAGGTTGCCTGTGCCTGTTGGTGGACGTCTCCTCTGGCTGCTGTAGAGATCCCGTCTCGGGTAAGAAGAGGAGACATCAGTTTTTTGGAAGTGAGGCACCGTGCCTCAGGATTGTTTTTAAAGGAAAAAGTCTGCCTTGGAAGGCGACACGGTGGTACAGTGGGTAGCGCTGCTGCATCACAGTTAGGAGACCAGGGTTTTGTTCCTGCCTTGCGCCCTCTGTTGGCTGGGATTGGCTCCAGCAGACCCATGTGACCCTGTAGTTAGGCTATAGCGGGTTGGATAATGGATGGATGGAATCTGCCTTGGATTTTAGCCTCCACAAGCCCATCCATAGGAAAATTGTATTGCTCAAAGGTTGATCTTTGATGGCTCATGATACTTAAATGATATTCTCGTTCATGTGTCATTGAAGGATTAGCTTTGTCACAGATGATTTTCCTCAAATTCCTTAGGAGAAATAGTTTTAGACAAAAAAGGAGACCTGAGATACAATTGGGGTAAAAGGAGTCAAAATGGAGAATTCGGTTTGAAAAGCACGAGATATTTTGTTAGATCTCTTTCAAGTCTTTTTTTTTTTTAATCTCTTTTTACGTATTATTGGAGTGATGCCTTTATTCAAGGTGACTTAAGTCATTTGAGATCGGTTCCATTTCTTTTGTTTTTCCAACTGGATCACAGGCAGATGATGCGAATTTCTCGTGGTCACGTGGGTTCAAATCCCACTACTGACACCACAAACTCAGTGATTCATATCCAAAGTCTTAACCGCTTTGCCATACATAATGAGTACGATCTAAATCGGGGTCCCCAACTCCGGTCTGGGGGGGCCCCAGTGGCTGCAGGTTTTCATTCATTAGTGTGCTGTTTCTGCTGCTAATTAACTCCTTTTCCATTCCTTTGAACTGACTTGTTTGTTTTTTAAGATTTTTTTCCCCTGAATTTCTTCATCGTTCCTCTGAATTGCTTCATTTCTTTCCGTAAATGGCAAACAAACAGAAATAAAATGAGAAGTGAGTGAGCCAACAGAAGACCAGCTAAGTTAGGCCCTCAAACTCCAACCAAATTCACTTGTTGTTAATTAAACCCGTTCTTTAATTCCGTGGCTTGTCGCTGCTCTCATTGTGTAATAGCAGACATTTCCAAAATTGTCAATTTTCTCTTTTCTAAGAGCTGTGATAAAATGTTTTGGAGACCTGAGCAGATCAGCATTCCTCCGGCCTTCACCTTTCTTTATTTTCAGATATTGTATGATGGACACAGTTTGCTGGTCATGTTTTATATCTCACTAGCAGGAGTACCCGGTGTTGCCAGGGAATGTATAACCGGTGAATTTCCCAAATGAAAGAAACAGAACATAGAAATAGAACAAACAGTTTTCTGATTCACATTTTATTGTAAGTTCCTCCATTCTAGATTGTGTCTGCTGTGGCATTTCAGACTACTTTCTTGTGGCATCTGAAGTGGACCTTCCAATTGTACGTCTTTTTTTCGGTGGAATGAGTATATTAGCGAAAAGCAGGACAATTATAATGTGTTACATGGCATCATGTACGGAATAAGGACCACAGTGAGATGAATTTGCCTTATTTACAATATGTCGGAAAGCGTTTGTAAGGAGCGTCTGTGTTGAACCGTGCTGCCATCTAACGGATGTTGGCAATGGTAACTACAGAGAGAAGTGACATACAACCGGTGCTGCGTCTGGGGAAAATGGTGGGGGAAGGATGCTGTGTTTTTAAGGTGAGTCTCTGTTCAAATGTGCTGCCATATAACGGATGTTGGCGAATGAAATACAGGGTGGTCCAGATTTTATCCAATTTCAGGGAATATACAGGGTGGTCCAGATTTAATTATGCAGATCCAGATCGTCTGGATGACTTTGATTTATGCAGGGACGATTCCAGTTTGGCGCAAAGTTGATTTTTCATGTCGTCAGTTCGCACAATTCTCGATGGTCTGGGATGTTTCGGGTGATTTTCTATTTAATACATTTAATAAGTTATAGCGTAATGAAAACTGCATAATTAGATCTGGACCACCCTATAAAGCACTATCAGTGCATGTAGGAGTGTGACCCGTGGAAATGCAGGTGTGTGAGCCGGTCAAGCGCACTGAGTTGTTCACTTTTTACATCCATATGGTAGTTCGCCTTCACCCGATCAAAGCAGTTGGCCTTCTGATACTTGGACACTTAGGCCATCTCATGGCAATTTAAAGAAACATGGGTAAAGAGCGACGCACAGGCACCTAAGCTGCCGCTAGATGGCGCCATGGTGAACGTCTGTTGCAACGATAAGTACGGGGACGTGTGCCAAACATTGTGTTGGTGAAAAGGTTTGCGCTTCACTACGAACATTTTTCCCAACCAAACATACCCCATGACCTCCTCCTGGTCATAAAGGAGCCCCATCCCAAGTTTGGTGTCGATCGGATACCCAGTGCAGATTTGTGTGGCGGACAAACAAACATTCACACATACACACTCACATATAGTGCATCTGGAAAGTATTCTCAGCGCATCACTTTTTCCACATTTTGTTATGTTACAGCCTTATTCCAGAATTGATTAAATTCATTTTTTTCCTCAGAATTCTACACATAACACCCCATAATGACAATGTGAAAAAAGTTTACTTGAGGTTTTGCAAATTTATTAAAAATAAAAAAACTGAGAAATCACATGTCCATAAGTATTCACAGCCTTTGCTCAATACTTTGTCGATGCACCTTTGGCAGCAATTCCAGCCTCAAGTCTTTTTGAATATGATGCCACAAGCTTGGCACACCTATCCTTGGCCAGTTTCGCCCATTCCTCTTTGCAGCACCTCTCAAGCTCCATCAGGTTGGACGAGAAGCGTCGGTGCACAGCCATTTTAAGATCTCTCCAGAGATGTTCAATCAGATTCAAGTCTGGTCTCTGGCTGAGCCAGTCAAGGACATTCACAGAGTTGTCCTGAAGCCACTCCTTTGATATCTTGGCTGTGTGCTTAGGGTCGTTGTCCTGCTGAAAGATGAACCGTCGCCCCAGTCTGAGGTCAAGGCTCTGGAGCAGGTTTTCATCCAGGATGTCTCTGTACATTGCTGCAGTCATCTTTCCCTTTATCCTGACTAGTCTCCCAGTTCCTGCCCCCCACAGCATGATGCTGCCACCACCATGCTTCACTGTAGAGATGGTATTGACCTGGTGATAAGCGGTGCCTGGTTTCCTCCAAACATGACACCTGGCATTCACACCAAAGAGTTCAGTCTTTGTCTCATCAGACCAGAGAATTTTGTTTCTCATAGTCCGAGAGTCCTTCAGGTGCCTTTTGGCAAACTCCAGGCGGGCTGCCATGTGCCTTTTACTAAGGAGTGGCTTCCGTCTGGTCACTCTACCATAAAGGCCTGATTGGTGGATTGCTGCAGAGATTGTTGTCCTTCTGGAAGGTTCTCCTCTCTCCACAGAGGGCCTCTGGAGCTCTGACAGAGTGATCATCAGGTTCTTGGTCACCTCTCTGACTAAGGCCCTTCTCCCCCGATCGCTCAGTTTAGATGGCCAGCCAGCTCTAGGAAGAGTCCTGGTGGTTTCAAACTTCTTCCACTTACGGATGATGGCGGCCACTGTGCTCATTGGGACCTTCAAAGCAGCAGACATTTTTCTGTAACCTTCCCCAGATTTGTGCCTCGAGACAATCCTGTCTTGGAGGTCTACAGACAATTCCTTTGACTTCCTGCTTGGTTTGTGCTCTGACTTGAACTGTCAACTGTTGGGACCTTCTATAGACAGGTGTGTGCCTTTCCAAATCAGGTCCAATCAACTGAATTGACCACAGGTGGACTCCAATGACGCTGCAGAAACATCTCAAGGATGATCAGGGGAAACAGGATGAACCTGAGCTCATTCTGGAGCTTCATGGCAAAGGCTGTGAATACTTATGTACATGTGCTTTCTCAATTTTTTATTTTTAATAAATTTGCAAAAACCTCAAGTAAACCTTTTTCACATTGTCATTATGGGGTGTTGTGTGTAGAATTCTGAGGAAAAAAATGAATTTAATCCATTTTGGAATAAGGCTGTGACATAACAAAATGTGGAAAAAGTGATGTGCTGTGAATACTTTCCAGATGCACTGTACATCGACTCTGCTTTATATATTAGATTATTGTTTGGCTGCCAATTAAGGAAAAAGAAACAATTAAGGGATCTGAGTCTTCAAGAGCAAGTCATTAAAATGAATTCAAAAGAAGTTAATTAGCAGCAAAAACAGGTCACTAATTAAGAAAAGGGTTAGAATGAAAACCTGCAGCCACTGGTCTGGCCCTCCAAGACCGGAGTTGGGGACCTCTGATCTAAATGGAGCACAGCAATATAAATTATAGCAATTGACAGAATTATTCAGAAGTGTGGATTCCAGTTTTGTAATCGTTGTAAAGTGTTTTATTAGCACAAACAATTGCCCATACATTTCACCATACGATGCAAATACTTTTCAGATTACAAAAAAAATGTCAAGATACTACTTAGAAGTCACTGTGTGACTTTGCTGAGATCTCTGCTGAAACTCGAGGGGATCATTATGAGAATACCAGCGTATTTATACTCAGGAGAACAATCTGAAAAGATATACTGTAATGTCATCTCCATTTTATTTCTTTCTGATCTCATTGATGTCTAGGAGTAACCAAAAATATTTTAAAGAGATCTCTTTTTTTTGGGCCCTTGAGCAAGGCCCTTAACCTGCAATTGCTCCATCCTGGGTATGACGTTAATCTGCATCCAGCCCTGCATGTAGGCCCTCCATCCTGTAGGGAAAAACCTGGGACACTCCAGCCACCATAAAAAACCTCCCAGTGTTCCATTCCATCTGAATTGGTGTGGTGCTGCGGTGTCACCCATTGCATGGCTGCACTCGGGTCCTAATCTGGGATCCTGAATTGGTTTGTCATGTGGTGGGTATGGCAATGCGCTGTATCAGCGTGCGCTCCTAACCTCTCTCTCTCTCTCTGTTTTTCTGATTTTTTCCTTCCTATGGGCCAGGATATTATGGATTATTTATTTGAAGAATTTTGAAAGGATGGCACTGCACTTTAGTTTGCATTTAAAATAAAAGCATTCCAACACTTCCACACTCCAGCACACCTTCAGGTACGTTATTGGCAGTTTAAGAGGCCCCTGCAAGCAATCAGAGATTGTGAAGATGACCCGGACTATCATAGTCTTCATTGCCCGGCTCATCCCAAACATGACTATCGGCAGTCCCGGCTGCAAACCAACCCAGAGCATCCCAGTCACTTATTCAACTCACACACATGCCTTCAAACCAAGACGTGCATTTGAGCAGATTGTGTTCTGCAGCATTGTGTGATTCCAAAAAAATAACAGAGTAGGAAATAAAGAGGCACAGGGCCCCTTCAGTTTTTATCTTCTTAACTTTTTCAAACTTGTCAAGAAATTTCAAGCTGTCACCAGAAAGATAATTAATTCAGGTTAAGTACTGCACTGTGAATGGATGAGGACGGCTTAGATGCTTCAAAAAGAACATTTCATTAAAAGAAGCCAAATACACAGCAGCCTGCAGTAGAAACCCAGAGGAATGAAGGCGGATGTGTAATTTATTCGAAAGAGGGGGCCTTTTTTTTTTTTTTTTCTTTTTTGAGCTTAAGATTCTTTTGTAGCCTCCTTCCCTTTTATGGAAATCACTCGATTCACCAAGCACCGCTGACAGGAGGGGGAGACTGGGCTGTGGAAAGCTCTGGGGCACAGTTTATTGGCACAGCGTACTTGTCCACTCTGTGAAGTTATAAAAAGGCTGAGTGTCGGCCTATAAATGTCAGCCGAGTAATAAAGCTGTCTCTATGGCCAGAGTGGACTATAGGTAGTGCCACTGAGCCCCAAACCCAGGACACAAGTGCACCACAACAGTCACAACAGTTCAATTAAAGTGCTTTTAAATTTAAACGACTGATAAAAAATCGATAAGGTGCCACATGAGAGGTTGGGCATCAAATTAAAAGAAGTGGAAGTTCAGGGTGATGTTTTTAGATGGGTGCAGAATTGGCTCAGACACAGGAAGCAGAGGGTGATGGGAGAGGAACCAAATCAAAACCGGCCAATGCAAAGGAGATTAAAGAGATTAAGCAAGTATTTGTTAAGGAGGGGGAGAACAATGGCCCGATAGGTATAATTAAACAAAGAGGGGGTCAATTAAGTGTAAGGAATGATTGGGAGCCGAGTGTAGACCTTAATACAAGATTAGATAGATAGATAGATAGATAGATAGATACTTTATTAATCCCAAGGGGAAATTCACATAATCCAGCAGCAGTATACTGATACAAAGAAACAATATTAAATTAAATAGTAATAAAAATGAAAAAAACTAAAATAAAATTAATGTTAGCATTTACTGCCCCGGGTGGAATTGAAGAGTAGCATAGTGTGGGGGAGGAACGATCTCCTCAGTCTGTCACTGAAGCTACTCCTCTGTCTGGAGATGACACTGTTCAGTGGATGCAGTGGATTCTTCATGATTGACAGGAGTTTGCTCAGCGCCCGTCGCTCTGCCACAGATGTTAAACTGTCCAACTTTAATCCTACAATAGAGCCTGCTTTCTTAACAAGTTTGTCCAGGCGTGAGGCGTCTTTCATCTTTATGCTACCACCCCAGCACACCACCGCGTAGAAGAGGGCACTCACCACAACCATCTGGTAGAACATCTGCAGCATCTTACTGCAGATGTTGAAGGATGCCAACCTTCTCAGAAAGTATAGTCTGCTCTGACCTTTCTTACATAGAGCATCAGTATTGGCAGTCCAGTCCAATTTGTCATCCAGCTGCACTCCCAGATATTTATAGGTCTGCACCCTCTGCACAGTCACCTCTGATGATCACAGGGTCCATGAGGGGCCTGGGCCTCCTAAAATCCACCACCAGCTCCTTGGTCTTGCTGGTGTTAAGGTGTAGGTGGTTTGAGTCGCACCATTTAACAAAGTCTTTGATTAGCTTCCTGTACTCCTCCTCCTGCCCACTCCTGATGCAGCCCACCATAGCAGTGTCATCAGCGAACTTTTGCACGTGGCAGGACTCCGAGTCATATTGGAAGTCTGATGTATATAGATTGAACAGGACCGGAGAAAGTACAGTCTGCTGCGGCACCCCTGTATTGCTGAACACAATGTCAGACCTGCAGTTCCCAAGACGCACATATTGAGGTCTGTCTGTAAGATAGTCCATGATCCATGCCACCAGGTGTGAGTCTACTCCCATCTCAGTCATCTTGTCTCTAAGGAGCAGAGGTTGGATGGTGTTGAAGGCGGTAGAGAAGTCCAGAAACATAATTCTTACAGCACCACTGCCTCTGTCCAGGTGGGAGAGGGATCGGTGAAGCATATAGATGATGGCATCCTCCGCTCCATTAATCGATTAGTTGTACCAAAGGGGATAACTACAAGTAGCTTGCGGCCAGACATAGTGTTATGGTCAGGAAAGAAACGTGTAGCGTACTTCATTGAATTAACGGTGGGAAGGGGGTGATGAAGAAGTGCATGAGAGGAGGAAAGCAAAGTATGCTGATTTGGTAGGTGATGCCACCCAGAGAGGCTGAACTGAGCATGTGCGGACAATTGAGATAAGCTGCCATGGATTTGTAGCCAAATCAGTAACATCGCTATTAAGAGAGTTTGGTGCCACATGAGGTATTTAAAACATCATCCGATTTTCATACAACTCCTCAAAGTAGATATGGAGTACCCAGCTTAACAAATTACACAAAAATATCATACTTGGTCATTTATTTATTGAGGAAAATCACCCAGGCATACATTTCTGTGAGTGTAAAAAGTATGTGAAGCGTTGCTTTTAGTATTTGGTGTGATCCCCATAACTGCAACTAAACATTTCCAGAAGGTCTTGATCAGTCCTGCACATCGGCTTGGAGGAGGTTTAGCCCATTCCTCCATACACAACTGTGTCAACTCTCTCAAATGAGCTGCACTCTTCAGGTCCTTCCACAACATTTCAACTGGGTTAAGATCAAGACTTTGACTTGGCCATTCCAAAACCTTCATGCTATTCTTCTCCAACCACTCTTTGATAGAACGACTTGTGTGCTTGGTGTTGTTGTCTTGCTGTAGGACCCAGTTCCTCTTGAAGTGTAGTGCATGGACAGATGTCCTCCCATTTTCCTTTAGAATTCGCTGGTATAGTTCAGAATTCATTTTCCCATCCACAATAGGAAGCTGTGGACTGTTTTGCATTAGGTAACTCATTACTTTACAAAAAATAATCCTACTATGTAACACTCGTTAATCTACATAACACTCATAAATCTAATGGTATGGACAGGGGCCGACCCAAAGTGTGCATTGTGTGCAGGGACTGCGTCATCGCAGCACATTCTGTCCAGCTGTAAGGTTAGTTTGAGCCAAAGAAGATACACTTGGAGGCATAATAAAGTGGTATCATGTGTTGATGTGGCAGTGAAAGAGAAAAGAAATGGAGTAAATTCAGAAAAGGTATTTGTTAAGGAGGAGGAGAACAATGGCCCAATAGGTATAATCAAACAAAGAGGGGGTCAATTAAGTGTAAGGAATGATTGGGAGCTGAGTGTAGACCTTAATACAAGATTAATTGTACCAAAGGGGTGTTATGGTCAGAAACTAAACGTGTTGTGTACTTCATTGAATTAATGGTAGGAAGGGGGTGATGAAGAAGCGCATGAGAGGAGGAAAGCAAAGTATGCTGATTTGGCAGGTGATGCCACCCAGATAGATTGCACTGAGCACGTGCGGACAATTGAGATAAGCTGCCATGGATTTTGTAGCCAAATAAGTAACATCACTATTAAGAGAATTTGGTGCCACATGAGAGGTTGGGCATCAAATTAAAAAGAAGTGGGTGTTCAGGGTGATATTTTTAGATGGGTGCAGAATTGGCTCAGACACAGGAAGCAGAGGGTGATGGGAGAGGAACCTCATCAGAACTGGCTGATGTTAAGAGTGGTGACCAGCAGGAGTCAGTGGTGGGCCTGCTGCTATTTTTAATAAATATAAATGATTTAAATAGGAATAGAAGTAACAAGCTGGTTAAGTTTGCAGATAATACCAAGATAGGTGGATTAGCAGATAATTTGGAATCCGTTATATCATCACAGAGGGACTTGGATAGCAGACAGGCTTGGGCAGATTTGTGGCAGATGACATTTAATGTCAGTAAATGGAAAGAAATACACATAGGAAGTAAAAATGTTAGGTTTGAATACCTTATTAGAAGAATTTAATAATTGTAGTGGACTCTAAGCTATTAACTGCCAGTCAGTGTTCAGAAGCCATTAAGAAGGCTAACAGAATGTCAGGTCATATAGCGCCTTGATGTGTGCAGTACAAGTCACAGGAGGTTCTGCTCAGGCTTTATAACACACTGGTGAGGCCTCATCTGGAGTACTGGGTGCAGTTTTGGTCTTCAGGCTACAAAAAGGACATAACAGCACTAGAGAAGGTCCAGAGAAGAGCGACTGGGCTGATTAGAGGACTACAGGGGATGAGTTATGAGAAAAGACTAAAAGAGCTGAACCTTTACAGTTTAAGTAAAAGAAGATTAGGAAGAGACCTGACTGAAGTGTTTAAAATGATGACGTGAATTAGTCCAGTGGATCGAGACTTTTATTTTAAAATGAGTTCATCAAGAACACGGGGACACAGCTGAAAACTTGTGAAAGGTAAATTTCACACAAACATTAGGAAGTTTTTCTTTACACAAAGAACGATAGACACTTGGAATAAGAGACCAAGTAGTGTGGTAGACAGGAAGACGTTAAAGACTTTCAAAACACAACTTGATGTTATTTGGAAGAAATAAGTGGATAGGACTGGCGAGCTTAGTTGGACTGAATGGCCTGCTCTCGTCTAGAGTGTTCTAATACCTTCATATAGCACAACCTTTTCTCTCCCTTTAACTCTTTTTCTTTTTCTCTGCCTCCACACCCGACTCCAACTCTCTCTGAGTCATGCAGAGAGCTCTCTTTTTAACTTTGGATGGATCCACCAGTACTTCGAGTACTTGATCTATTGCCCCTGAGATGCACTTCCAGGTCAGGTGGGACCACCACATTCCTTGCGACATCAGTATCTAAGAGCTTTCCCGGCGACCCCCTCAGGGCAAGCCCGCAGAATCACAAGTCCATACTGGGGCTGGCCAAATGGGAAGCTAAAACCCAGTGTACTTTGGGTGGTGCTTTGCCCATAGCAGGCAGTTGACCACTGTGCTGACTTTCCAGGTTCCCAAGTCGATCCCAACTTGCTACCAAAATGGTAAAAGGAAATGATTTTTGCCATATACTCCTTGCAAAATGTCTTTTTGAGAACACTGTGTGAAAAACACGCAAAAAATGCGTTAAAACATTTGAGAAATGCACGTAAAACAACAATAAAAAGCTTGAAAAACACCAAACGATGCTGGAAATTTACACTTAAATGTCAATTTATTTATATAGCACATTTAAAGCAACATAGGAATGCTGTGGCCAAAGTGCTTTACAATAATAGAATAAAAGAAAAACATACAATTAACATGAATAACATAAATAGAAATACAATAAATGAACATAAATAAAATAAATAATAAATAGAAGTAATGTTACATAATCACAATGAGGAAACCACCAGTATTACTGAAAGCAAGTGAATAGAAAGGAGTGTTTAATCTCGTTTTGAATTGTAGACGACTCCTTTATGTGACGAGGTAAAGAGTCGAGGAGCAGCAGCTGTTAAAGCCCTGTCTGTCCCCCTTAGGGACAACAAGAGACAACTGACCAGAAGAACTAAGCACTCTGGATGGCTGGTGTAAAGCACACAATGCAGATAAATAGGGAGGAGTGAGCCCATGTAAAGATTTAAAAACTAGCAACAAGATTTTAAAATCAATTTGAAAACTGACAGGCAGCCCAGTGTAAAGAAGCTAATATTGGAGAAACACATTCAGACTTTCTTGCCCCAACCAGAAAGTGAGCGGCAGCATTCTGGACCGACAGTAACCTGTGTGTCAGGGATTTGCTAATCCCAGAATACAGCGAGTTACAGTAATCAAGGCTAGAGAAGATAAAAGCATGAGTAGCTTTCTCAAGATCCCTAGAAGATAAAAAAGGCTTGATCTTACCTAATAGACGGAGCTGGAAAAAGCAACTCTTGACTACAGAATGAACTTGTTTCTCAAAAGAGAGGTTACTGTCAAAGATAACACCAAGATTGTGGACTTGCAAGGTTTGCAAAAGACAGAGAAAGAGCTGAGAAGTCCAAGACCAATTTAGGCTTTAGCTGATGGACCCACTATAAGCACCTCTGTTTTATTTTGATTCAGATCAAGAAAATTATTAGCCATCCAGGATCTTAGTTCAGAAAGACAGCTGTGGAGTTGATTTATTGCAGAGTTGCAGACAGGAATATAAACCTGAGTATCATCAGCATAGCAGTGAAAAGAAATGTTAAATTTCCTAAAAATAGCTCCAATAGGGTGAAGGTATATAGAGAACTAAATAGGAACAAAATGGATCCCTGAGGAACACCACATTTAAGATTGAGCAGTAGACGAAAAAGAGGAATTTAAAGTCACTTGAAAAGTGTCTACCAGTTAGATATGACCTGAACCAGTTAAGAGCAGCCCCTTTAAGCCCAACAAGATGTTCAAGCCGCAACAGCAATATCTCATGGTCCATAGTGTCAAAGGCAACGGACAAGTCAAGGAGGACAAGGACGGCAGCGCCACGTGAGTCGGTGATAAGAGAGATGTCATTGAAAACTTTCAGGAGTGTAAATGGGCCCTAAAATACACACAACTAGTATAGGAGTGGCTTTAAAGACGGTATTTCTATGGTTTTATTCTGTAGAGCTCTCCTGTGTATTTGTGGCATAAACACGTTTGTAGACAGCAGAGTTCCTTAAATGTATGGGTTATCTGATTTTGGGTCACACAGAGTTGTGATCCACCATTGTACAGTGCCCTCCATAATACTGCGGACAAAAACACATGGTTTACCCCTCTGCTCCGCAGTTTAAAATTACAAAACCAAACAATTCTGCCCTGATTAAAGTGCATATTGCAAGCTTTCATTTAAGGGGATTTGCAGACATTTTGATCACAGCATGTAGAAATGACAACACTTTTTTTTTACTGGTTCACCCCATTGCAGGGCACCATAATGTTTGGGACAATTGGTGTCACTGGTGTTTGCGATTCCTCTGGTGAGCTTCATTGCTTCATAAGATACCTCGGCTTGTTTCTACCCTTTGGAGTTTGTAGGTACGACCATTGTTCAACGTGACGACGAGAGCTCTGCCATGGAAAGTCAGAGAAGGCATTATGAGTTTGAAAAACAAGAATAAAACCAGTAGAGGCATCGGTAAAAAATTAGGATGACCAAAATCAGCTGTCTGGAATATCATGAAGAAGAAAGAACACACTGGTGAGCTCAGTCATCACAAAGGGACTGGTAGGCCAAGGAAGTCATCCACTGCTGATGACTGAAGAATCCTCAATGTGGTAAAGGAAAAGCCCCAAAGTCCTGTGCGACAGATCAGAAACAGACTTCAGGAGGCTAATGTGGACGTGTCAGAGATGACTATCAGCAGAAGACTTCATGAGCAGAAATACAGAAGCCTCACTGCAAGATTCAAACCACTGCTTAGCTACAAAATCAGGATGGCCAGATTACAGTGTGCAAAAACGGAATTCAAAGAGCCTGCAGAATTCTGGATAAGGTCTTGTGGAGAGACGAGACAAAGATGAACCTGATCAGAGTGATGGTGAGAGAGAAGTGTGGAGACAAGAAACTGCTCAGGTTCCAAAGCAGACCACCTCATCTGTTAAACATGATGGTGGGGGTGTCATGCCTTGAGCAAGTATGGCTGCCACAGGTCCTGGCACACTTGTATTCAATGATGATGGATCTGCTGACAGCAGTGGCACAATGAATTCTAAGGTGTGTAGAAACATCTGATCTGCTCAAGTTCCAGTAAAGGCCTCAAAACTCATTGGATGGTGCTTCATCCTATAACAAGATAATGATCCAAACATTCTTCTGAGGCAGCACAGCTAAAAAATGGAAAATTCTTGAATGGCCAAGCCAGTCACCTGATTTAAATCCAATTAAGCAATCCTTCCATATACTGAAGAGAAAACTTAAGGGGGCAAGACCCCTGAAACAGGTAGGAGCTAAAGATGGCTGCATTAGATGCTTGCCGGAGCATCATCAGAGAAGATACTCAGGACTTGGTGATGTCTATGAATCACAGTTGTCAAGCAGTCATTGCATGTGAGGGATATGTGACAAAAGTCCTACATATGATGGCTTAAATAGACTTGCCATTGCTGTGGCACAAACATTATAATGCCCTGAAATGGGGGAACCATGTAGAAAAAGTGTCATTTCTATATGCTGTGACTAAAATGTATGCAAATCCCCTTAAATGAAAGTTTGCAATGTGCATTTCAATCACGTCTGAATTGTTTGATTTGTTATTTTAAGCTGCTGAGCATTGGGGTAAATCAAGGACAAATGTGTCCTTTGTCCCTAACATTACAGTGGTCATTTAATTCAATGGGAAAGGGTCGCATAAGGTTTGTGATGGGTCTTGTGACAAGCAGTTTAAGCAATCAACATTGCTCTACTTTGACCTGAGGTGGCGATCCTCCAAGGTGGGTCGGCTGTTGCCAGTGATTCTCCAAGAAGGACCCCCACACCTGAATGACTGTCAGTGGTACTAAGACACTAAGAAGGACAAGATTGGGTGGAAAGAAAATAAAAACCCTGGTATACAGCATTGTAAAACTGCTATACCCCTAGTTCCTGCTCCCCAATAACCCTTGCTTTTTCAGTGGAACCCATCACCCAAGTTATATTAAAGAAAAATTCTAATAAGCCTTATGAAAGCTATTGTTTAATTAAGGTGTTAGACAGACAGATTTGTGGATTTTATGAAGGGTCTTTGAGCCACTCAATATCAAATGAGCTAAATAAAAGAGTTCGATAATATATAGTATTTTATGTTTGGTTTTTCATTACTATTACAATATGTGTGCATTATCTGCTTATTTAAATTTGTTATGTGGCTAGATACTCATTGTTCTGAAATTAGGCACTATATAACCAGCCTCCATTAAAGCTTAGTGAATGCCTACTAGACTTTGAACATGTCCAATGTAAGTGCCACACTGGTTCAACTGGCATACCGACTGTTATAATAAGTTTAATGTCACTGGGCTCTGTACAACAAGTATTTTATAAATTCACTCACATGTACAGGCCAAAGTTAGCACACTGGGGCTCTCAGCATTTAGAAACTGCTAGGTAAGCATTTGAAGAGAGAAGGTACAACTACGAAAATGGGCATTGTAATATTTCTGTATGTTAGAGATGAAATCGAATCCTCTCCTTTCCTTGTTTGGAACCTAAGTAAGGGCCTACACATGGAGAAAACAGTATAAAAGATTTGGTCAGCAGCCAAATACTTCGAAGCTAATGGACAGATGGGTGATAACGTCATCTGTCCTGAAAATCCTTTCAGCGCAGTGACGAAAATGACAAACTATACACAAAGTGTTGTCATGGCTTCCTTATCTGTTATGCCGCGTAAATCGTCATTAAAGAAAGCTAAGTTATTTTCTCTTATGTGTTTTTTACTGCCTTATCACTATGGGAGGGATATCGCCTTTTTTACATTATATCTGTATAGTTTTGAGTTACTTAAAACGCCACAATTACAAAAGAACTGATTCCAACTAGGGAGCTAGATTGCCTCTAAAAGGAAACACCAACCAGGAAGGTGGATTCTGGCCAAAGAAGGGAAAGGAGCCACCCAAACGGGACTTCACAAGAAGATGGACGGACAGCCCAGACAGAGAAGATTCCTTACCCTGATGGTGTCCTGACTGGACATGGTTTCAGTACCTTCTCTGGATGGGAGAAAAGAAGAAAAGGACAGGGAAGGACCATCTCGGAGGAATGTTCATTCCCCCCAGGCACTAGATGGCAGCAGCCCTCCATATTTGCACCCATTTGGGTACTAGCAGGGAATGCTGGGAGCTGTAGTCCGGCAGCACAGCCCTGCTAGGGTCCATGGGTGCAGCAAGAGGGTGCTACAGGGAGATATACTCCCTATTATGCTGGACTTCCATGTGACTTTATGGGCAGTATCCTTTTAACTAGAAATACACCTGGGTCCTCAATAAAAGGGACTGCACTTCTTTGTCCAGGTGAGTCAGAGTTGGGAGGAGGCAGGATAACACTTGACTTGAGGAGGGCAGTGTGGTGGAGAGAGGAGAGGAGAATTGGAGGAGAGATTACTAGTGCTTATGTTTTGTGCTTCAATTTGGAGGAACCGTGCAATAAACACACCCTTTATTTGAACCCAGGACATTCTGGTGTATTTGTATTTGGGGTTTACCGCCACCCCATTTCTGTCACACCAAGAAGATTCACAGCAATTCTCAGTTGTGCCAACCTTTGTCTTTGTTTTACAAGCCACTGCTAAAAAATAACAAACCATATTTTGTTTTCCTTTAGGAATGTCCCCAATCGAAAGGAAAGCAATCAAAAAAGAGTGATGCAGACAATCAGAAGGCCAGTGAAACAAAAAAAGAAAACCTGAAGGAAGATCATCCAAAACCTACTGGACGAAGTCGAGATGAAAGATTGAAACGTTCAAACAGCAAAGGCAAAGAGGATCAGAACATCAGTGTCAGAGAGAGCCAGAGAGCCAAGAGAGAGCCAGAAAAATGTAAAGAAAAGGAAATTCAAAATTATAGCAAGAAGGAGGACCGTCCAAGATCTTCACGGCAAAATCAGGACGATAAACTGAGTCGGTCCAACAGTAAAGAGATAAAGAGTGAAAAAGTGGCCGACAGACTGCCTGACAAGCCCAAGGGAAATGAAACTAAAAATGACAGCAAAGGGAAAGTTGCCCAGAAATCCACAGAACGCAGTCAAGATGAACGATTGAGATGGTCCAACAGTAAAGAGATCAAGAGCAGTCAAAAAGAGGAGCCGCCTTCAAGAAACACAGGGACACGTCAGAGCGTTCAGACATCGCCTAATAAAAATGATGAGCAGGTGGCTGGTACTGAGAAGCACAGCTCAGACATGCAGGCCAACAATGTTGCCAATGCCAAGCCATCTGTAAGTATGTCTGAAAATGCCGCAGAAGCCAAAGGAAAAGAAGAAGAAGAGGAGGCTGCTCCCAGTATCTTTGATGAGCCCCTGGAGAAGGTGCGTGCCAATGACCCAGAGATGACAGAACTGAACGTGAATAACTCAGATGTCATCAACAATGACACACTGATACGCTTTGCCGAGGCTCTTAGGGACAATACACACGTCAAAATCTTTGCTTTGGCTAACACTCGAGCTGATGACCACGTAGCGATAGCCATCGCTGCCACACTGAGGACAAACAAAACCCTGGTCAGTGTCAACCTTGATTCCAATCATCTCACAGCCAAAGGAATCATAGCCCTTGTCCGTGTCCTACAGGACAACTCCACCCTGACAGAACTGCGCTTCCACAATCAGCGGCACATCTGCGGTGGCAAGACAGAGATGGAGATGGCCAAAATCCTAAAGGAGAACTTCACGTTGCTGAAGCTGGGCTATCATTTTGAGCTGGCAGGTCCACGGATGACTATGACCAACATTTTGAGCAGGAATATGGACAAACAAAGGCAAAAGCGGCTTCAGGAGCAAAAGCAGGCTCAAGGAGACTGCGATAAGAAGGGAACTTTGGAAGTTCCCAAGCAAGGGGGCTTTGCAAAGGGATCTCCAAGACCTTCACCTCAATCATCTCCAAGATCTTCACCTTGGTCGTCTCCCAAAGTTTCTCCTAAGAAAATGGGTGGCGCTGCAGGGGTCGGGAGTCCCCCGCCCCCTCCCCCTCCCCCACCAGTGCCACCTCTCAATGGGGAAGCCCTGAGGAACTCACTGACGCCGGCATCTGAGAGAAAGCTGGAGGAGCGGGCATCACTGCCTGCACAAGAGAAGAACCAGCGGGACCAGCTGTTGGCCTCCATCCGCACCAGCAACATTAAGCATCTTAAAAAGGTAAGCTGTGGGTAGTATTTTGGGATATGTGGATGAAGAGGAGTATTCAGTTGAACTGTTAATTGTGAAGTCATTGTGAAATTTTAAAGTTGGGATTCTGCAGACGAGGCTGTCGCTCAGACTTTGTATGTCATGAACAAGACAGGATCTGGGTCTTTGCAAGCACAAGTCCTTCTATCCCTCAGATGCTGTAGCAACCTGCAATCTCAGTTGAGACAACAACAACAACATTTCTTTCTATAGCACATTTTCATACAAATGATGTAGCTTAAAGTGCTTTACAAGATGAAGCAAAATATATACAGTTAGGTCCATAAATATTTGGACAGAGACAACTTTTTTGTCATTTTGGTTCTGTACATCACCACAATGAATTTGAAATGAAACAACTCCGATGCAGTTGAAGTGCAGACTTTCAGCTTTAATTCAGTGGGTGAACAAAACGATTGCATAAAAATGTGAGGCAACTAAAGTATTTAGAGCAGACTATACTTTCTGAGAAGGTTGGCATCCTTCAACATCTGCAGTAAGATGCTGCAGATGTTCTACCAGACGGTTGTGGCGAGTGCCCTCTTCTACGCGGTGGTGTGCTGGGGTGGCAGCATAAAGATGAAAGACGCCTCACGCCTGGACAAACTTGTTAAGAAGGCAGGCTCCATTGTAGGATTAAAGTTGGACAGTTTAACATCTGTGGCAGAGAGACGGGCACTAAGCAAACTCCTGTCAATCATGAAGAATCCACTGCATCCACTGAACAGGATCATCTCCAGACAGAGGAGTAGCTTCAGTGACAGACTTTTGTCACCGTCCTGCTCCACTGACAGACTGAGGAGATCGTTCCTCCCCCACACTATGCGACTCTTCAATTCCACCCGGGGGAGTAAATGCTAACATTCATTTTATTTTACTTTTTTTCATTTTTATTACTATTTAATTTAATATTGTTTCTTTGTATCAGTATACTGCTGCTGGATTATGTGAATTTCCCCTTGGGATTAATAAAGTATCTATCTATCTATCTATCTATCTATCTATCTATCTATCTATCTATCTATCTATCTATCTATCTATCTATCTATCTATCTATCTATCTATCATATATAGTGCCTTTCATATCTATCTATCTATCTATCTATCTATCTATCTATCTATCTATCTATCTATTTTTTTGAACACAATCCCTTCATTTCAGGGGCTCAAAAGTAACTGGACAATTGACTCAAAGGCTACTTCATGGCAGGTGTGTTCAAGTCCGTCGTTATGTCTTATCAATTAAGAAGATAAAAGGCCTGGAGTTGATTTGAGGTGTGCTGCTTGCATGTGGAAGATTTTGCTGTGAAGAGACAACATGCGGTCAAAGGAGCTCTCCATCCAGGTGAAAGAAGCCATCCTTAAGCTGCGAAAACAGAAAAAACCCATCTGAGAAATTACTACAATATTACGAGTGGCAAAATCTACAGTTTGGTACATCGTGAGAAAGAAAGCAAGCACTGGTGAACTCAGCAACGCAAAAAGACCTGGACATCCACAGAAGACAACAGTGGTGGATGATCGCAGAATGATTTCCATGGTGAGGAGAAGCCCCTTCACAACAGCCCACCAAGTGACCAACACTCTCCAGGGGGTCGGCGTATCGATATCCAAGACTACCATAAAGAGAAGACGGCATGAAAGTCAATACAGAGGGTGCACTGCGAGGTGCAAGCCATTTATAAGCCTCAAGAATAGAAAGGCTAGATTGGACTTTGCTAAAGAACATCTAAAAAAGCCAACACAGTTCTGGAAAAACATTCTTTGGAGAGATGACACCAAGATCAACCTCTACCAGAATGATAAAGGCAAGAAAAAAGTATGGAGAAGGCGTGGAACAGCTCATCATCCAAAGCATAGCACATCATCTGTTAAACACGGTGGAGTCAAGCAGTGTGATGGCTTGGGCGTGCATGGCTGCCAGTGGCACTGGGACACTCGTGTTTATTGATGATGTGACACAGGACAGAAGCAGCTGAATGAATTCTGAGGTGTTCAGAGACATACTGTCTGCTCAAATCCAGCTAAATGACGTCACATTGATTGAGCAGCGGGCGTTTCATGATACAGATGGACAATGACCCAAAACATACAGCCAAAGCAACCAGGAGTTTATTAAAGCAAAGAAGTGGAAAATTCTTGAATGGCCAAGTCAGTCACCTGATCTTCACCCAACTGAGCAGGCATTTCACTTGTTGAAGACTAAACTTCGGACAGAAAGGCCCACAAACTGAAAGCCGCTGCAGTAAAGGCCTGGCAGAGCATTAAAAAGGAGGAAACCCAGCATCTGGTGATGCCCAAGAGTTCAAGACTTCAGGCTGGCATTGCCAGCAAAGGGTTTTCAACCAAGTGTTAGAAATGAACATTTTATTTCCAGTTTTTTAATTTGTCCAATTACTTTTGAGCCCCTGAAATGAAGGGATTGTGTTAAAAAATACTTTAGTTGCCTCACATTTTTATGCAATCGTTTTGTTCACCCACTGAATTAAAGCTGAAAGTCTGCACTTCAACTGCATCGGAGTTGTTTCATTTCAAATTCATTGTGGTGATGTACAGAACCAAAATGAGAAAAAAGTCTTCTCTGTCCAACTGTAAAAAATAACATTAGGCAATACTAATTGACATAGAATAAAAGTAAGGTCCGATGGCCAAGGAGGACAGAAACAACAAAAAAACTCCACACAGCTGGAGAAAAAAAATAAAACCTGCAGGGGTTCCGAGGCCACAAGACCCGCCAGCCCCCTCTAGGCATTTTACCTAACATCAATTATCTCAATCAGTCCTCATGGTATTCAGGATTCTGATGGAAGAACTTGATGATGATGATGGTCATGTGGACTTCTGGCCTTCAATCCAACAATGTGGGGACATCACGGTGCTTTGATTAGGTGGTGGTCTGTGCAGATCGGCACCACAGAAAACCAAAAAAAGAATTTCGGAGCCACCATAAATGATAACAATAATTAAATGCATCTATATAATATCAGGATTAAGCTAAAATGTAGCTATGAGAAAGCCATGTTAAAATAATGAGTCTTCAGTTTCAGTTTTTTAAAGTGCTCCACTGTATCAGCCTGGTGATTTTCTATCGGTCAGCTATTCCAGATTTGAGGTGCCTAACAGCAGAAGGCCGCCTCACCACTTCTTTTAAGTTTAGCTCTTGGAATTACAAGCAGACCCTCATTTGAAGATCTAAGGTTATGATTTGGAGACTCTAGTGACTGAAATTACCACCAGATCACATTTTACAAACAGTGATGAAGTTCTACTCACTGAACCTCTGCATATGTTTGTGCAAGACATGTGAGGCCAAACAGGCCATAAGTATATTTTTGTGCATAATCTGTTGGTTTACATGTTCAAATTATTGATTTATGAGTATTTACTATTGGTTTGCATACACACTTCATTTGTTTGTGTGTGTACAATCCTGGCTTCTTTCATATGAACTATACAATATATTTGTTTGTATCCATATTGGTTCAAGTGTGAACTACATCAGTTTACATATCGTGATGGATGGCAAGCATGTGCTTGTGTCCCTGTTACAATCCCTTACCTGGCTGCAAATGGTGTAGGTGTAAATTAATGCACACAAAAAAATATTTTGCCTTGTTGTTATCACAGAATACAAAACTGGTTTGCTAAGGTTGTGCGAATAAGTCACTGACTGCAAAGGAATATTTAGATAGAGAGAGAGAGAGAGCGACGTTGGGAGCGGTGTTGTTCAGGTTCACACCTCACAAGAACTACTAGCTCAAAGTTCAGTTCACACAGATTAAAATGAATAAATTCACGTTCATAGTTCACCAGTTCAATTTTGAACTACAGTAGTTCACATTCGGGCGGCGCGGTGGCGCAGTGGTAGCGCTGCTGCCTTGCAGTTAGGAGACCCGGGTTCGCTTCCCGGGTCCTCCCTGCGTGGAGTTTGCATGTTCTCCCCGTGTCTGCGTGGGTTTCCTCCCACAATCCAAAGACATGCAGGTTAGGTGGATTGGCAATTCTAAATTGGCCCTAGTGTGTGCTGGGTGTGTTTGTGTGTGTCCTGCGGTGGGTTGGCACCCTGCCCAGGATTGGTTCCTGCCTTGTGCCCTGTGTTGGTTGGGATTGGCTCCAGCGGACCCCCGTGACCCTGTATTCGGATTCAGCGGGTTAGAAAATGGATGGATGGATAGTTCACATTCAGTTCATTTTATATTTTTTAAGTAATGAGAATAAATGACCCATGAGTTTACTGTTTTCAATTTTGCATGCCTTATATTAGGCTATTACGGTGTTCTTGAATAAAATACAGTGATACCTTGAGATACGAGTTTAATTCGCTCCGTGACCGAGCTTGAAGTCAAAATGCTCGTATCTCAAATCAGTTTTCCTCATTGAAATTAATTGAAATGAGATTAATTCGTGCCAGCCCCCAAAAAACCACCCCAATTTTTTGTTAAATGTTTTCAACGTAAGAAAAAATTATTCATAATGAACAAATATTGTATACAAACAAAATAAAACCAAATACATAAAAGAGAATCGAAAGAAATAAACAGATGTTGGCGAAGCCGATTAGCGTATTGTAATGTTTTTTTCTTTCACTTCACTTTTGCTTAACTTAATTTTCTTCTTCACTAATTTTTTTTTTCTTTTTTGCCATGCGTTCATCACTTTCATTCGCAGGGCGTTTCAATAGACAACAACAACAACAGTTATTTCTAGAGCACATTTTCATACAAACAGCAGCTCAAAGTGCTTTACATAATAAAGAATAGAAAAATAAAAGACACAATAAGAAAACAAAATAAGTCAACATTAATTAACATAGAATAAGAGTAAGGTCCAATGGCCAGGGGGGACAGAAAAAACAAAAAAATAAAACTCCAGACGGCTGGAGAAAAAAATAAAATCTGTAGGGATTCCAGACCATGAGACCGCCCAGTCCCCTCTGGGGAGGGGAAAGAAACCTGTCCAAGGAGCTTTGTTTAGTCCTCCCCTTTAGAATGTTTCTGAAATGAGTTAGGCAGGTGTCATTAAATAGCGCCGCTGCACGATCAGTTGTAACTTTTTCAGGGTGTTTCTTTTCAATACAATGTACAATAATTATGAAGACATACTTGAAAGCCCGAACAGCACCTATTGATTTTTGATTGTTTGCTTGTCTCTGTCTCTCTCACTCTGTCTGACATGCTCTGCTCCTGACGGAGGGGGTGTGAGCAGAGGGGCTGTGCGTACACTGGACTAGAGGATACGGACGCTCCTCTTAAAAATGCTGAAAGGCTACCTTCACATTGCTCCCTTCCTTGCAGCTGCTTTTTCCGGCAGTGCTTCACATACTTGAAAGCCCGAACAGCCCTATTGATTTTTGATTGTTTGCTTTTCTCTCTCTCTGTCTCTCTCTCTCTCTGACATTCTCTGCTCCTGATGGCGCTCCTTTGAAGAGAAGATATGTTTGCATTCTTTTAATTGTGAGAAAGAACTGTCATCTCTGTCTTGTCATGGAGCACAGTTTAAACTTTTGACTAAAGGGTGTTATTTCATGTCTGGAGGGCTCTAATAATGTTAAAAAACATATTTAGAAGGTCGTAAACAGGTTTTCTATGCTCTAACTGATATTAACTAATATTCGATTTATAAATAAATAAATCCTACTTTGCGGAAATTAATTTATTGTGGTGGAGTCTGGAACGGATTAACCGTGATAAATAAGGGTTTACTGTATACATATATAAATTACCGCTCTATTTCCAACCGTGTGAACCAGCGTGTAGGTGAACTTATTGTGCTGCCGGTTAAAATTCCCGTCACATATTGCATGTCTAACTGGGCAAAATATAAAATGGCTTCGCAAAGTCCAACGTTTTCCTAAAAGCGAAGGCGGAGCTTCACCGCGTACTCGTGTCAGCAGGGGGTGCAGCTTCAGCACAAGCAGGCAGACACAGACAGCGCCGATTTGAGTTGACGTTATTTTTTCCAAATACTGTACAAATAAACGGCAAAAAATTCATATGAAATAACTATTCATAACAATCCATTATTTGTGCTTATCTAAATACCGTATTCAGATTCGGCTCCACTCCTACATTACTTTACAATTAATGTGGACCTAAACCAGATCCAGAATGTCACATAAAACTGACCTAGCTCATGTTCAAGTTCTTCACCTGCAAATATGTTACGTTGAGTTCACTGTTCTTAGAAAAATGAGCCTGATCAATGAACATATTCTTTTGAACTATTTCATGCACCTCACTGGTTGGGAGTATGCGCTGATAGCATGTTGCTGTACCCACCACACAATGATCCACCTGAATTGGGATCTGAATACGGTGGGTGACACCTCATTACCACAGGCATGGTTTTTTACAGTGGGAGCGAATATAAAGTCAGCTGAATACGTAATGTGGCCTGCAGGGGGCGCACCAGCTTCCCTAACCTAACACAGACAGACAGAAGACACAAGTTTAGCACAGCACACAAGGTTTTTATTCATGGGAAACGCTTTTCAATCGGTTCCCACAGCACAGTGCCCAAGTACACTATAGCACAGCAATATAGTACTCTTCTTTATCTTTGTCTCTCTTTCCCCCTCCACTCCTCCTCCATCTAGCGTTGTCTTCTCACTCCAGATGCTGGCTCAGGGAGCAGTGGCAGCTGGCTCCTTTTATATAATCCCTGGGAATACTTCCGGTATCCCATAGGATTGGACTGGAAGCACTTCTGGCTAAGATGGGAGCTAGATGACATAGGGCTCAGGAGTCCCTGGAGCATCTGGGGTGAGCCACCAAACTTCAACTCCCAATATGCCCTGTGGGAATTCAGGGTGCCATAGCAATCCAGGGGGGCTGCAAACTAGAGGTCTGGGGGAGATAATGCCCTGAGCACATGCTCTCCCAAGGTCCTTCCACTTCAGAAGCATCCTGGCTGGGTAAGGCTGCCAGTCATCCATCACAGTAGCTAATCTCAGCTTTGTGAACATTTCAGACTTATGGGTCTGAATACTGTCTTAACGTGTTAATGTGTCTCCTACCTGCTCCACATCATGCCCTTGAAATGAGCCTATCAGCCCTCGACTTCCTGTTTCTCGCCCCTTCCTTTTCCGATGAAGATCATGTGATCATCTAATATAGTTTGCACGCAGAACCAACAGAGTTTTCACACAATTTAAGCTGCGACAGGGTTTATTCATAAAACCAGTATGTTTCGTACACGAAACCGATCTAATGCACACATAAAACCATCTTATTATGCTCACGAAACTGGCATGGCACGCACATAAAACTGGTACAATTCTCACGTTTAATCGACCTAGCGCATACAGAGAACCAATTGAGTTAATATGCGAGGCTAATATATTGCCCACATGAAACCCAGGTACAGTGGAACCTCGGGTCACGAACGTCTCGGAACACGTACAAATCGGGTTATGACCAAAAAGTTTGCCAAAATTTTGCATCTGTTCACGACCACACACTCGGGTGACGAACAAGCCAGTTTCCCTTCCAGTTCGTATGCGCCAATGATTTCCGCACGTGTTCAATCTCTCCCTGTGCATTCGCCGTGAACTCTTTGTGCTTTATTTTGTTTCTCTTCCAGTTCGTACGCGCCGGTGATTTCCGCACGTGTTCAGTCTCTCCCTGTACAGTACCTTGTTTTCGGTCAGGCGTGCATCGTGCAGAGGAACTTTACCTCAAAACTGTAATCTCTTCTCCACCCCAGTTCCTCCTCACTTCATTCATGCCAGAACTCGGCTCATACAAGGTTTGTTTTCTTGGTTGTTTATGGTTAGTTTTTGTATAAATTAAGGATTTTTCAAATGTTCATTTTTTTCCCTATGCTTAAAACTCATTAAAAAAAGTGTTTACAGCGAGCAGTTCGTAGCGCTATAGTGTGAACTAACTGCAATGTTAGTTTTCTCTGTTCAAGGTTTTCTCAGTGTTATTCAATGTTTTTACATTTAGTTTACTATTACGCTGTGCATTCTATGGTATAATTAACTATTTTTGTGGTTAAAAATCTTTAAAAAAGATATATTTGCATACAGTTTTTACGGTCTAGAATGAAGTAAATGCATTTACATACAATCCTATGGGGGAAATTACTTCGGTTCACGACCAAATCTGGTTGCAACCAGAGTTTTGGAATGAATTACGGTCGTGACCCCAGGTTTCACTGTATCTGGAAGGTTGCTGGTTCGAATCCTGTTACTGCTAAAGAGGAATCCTACTCCATTGGGCCCTTGAGCAATATCCTTAACCTGCCCTTGCTCCAGGGGCGCTGTACAATGGCTGACCCTGTGTTCTGACCCCAAGGACTATGCGAAAACTAACAAATCCTAATACAAGATATTGAACAAAGTGAAATAAGGAACAAAAAAAGTGCTAAGTTTTTGTAATCCACCATTTATTCCGGATTTCTGATCAGATTTCTTGTATAGTGCATCCAGCATCTTCAGGGACAGAAGTGGCATCGCCATGGCTCAGATTTTCTCTGACCTCTTGGCCATCATTTCTGGGAGCTGAAATAAATGATAGATGGCCCGCCACAGCCTCCCCATTCTCATGGCTAGGGCATGCAGATTTTTCTTTATCAATTTTCAACGATAGTGGCCCCTCGATGGAACTCACCTTCTCACCTCTCATTTTGAGGTGAGTCTCATCGAAGAGAAAACCCCAACCCCATTACTCCTCAAGGAAGGGCTCCTGTTGTCCATTGTGGGTCCCAGTCACCCTCACGGTACAATGGTCAGCCATCATCATAAAAGTTGAAGTGCTCCTCTGGTGATCTCCAGTCCACATAAGTTGCCCATCTGCCAGTGTTTTGGGCTGATTCGTAGCCCATTTCACTGTTTGTGAATTGTTGCCAAATATGTGGAATTTTTAGAGGTTGGGGTCTACAACAACATTTATTTCTATAGCACATTTTCATACAAACAATGTAGCTCAAAGTGCTTTACATGAAGAACAAAGAGAAAAAAGACAAAATAAATAAGAATTGAAATTAGGGAACACTAATTAACATAGAATTAAAGTAAGGTCCTATGGCCAGGGAGGACAGAAACAACAAAAAAAAATTCCAGACAGCTGGAGAAAAAAATAAAATCTGCAGCAGTTCTGAGGCCACGAGACCACCCAGCCCCCTCTAAGCACTCTACCTAACATAAAAGACCTCAATTAGTCCTCATGGCATTCAGGCTTCACGTGGAAGAACTTGATGATGATGATGATGGTCATATGGACTTCTGGCCTTTAATCCATCAATGTAGGGACATCACGGTGCTTTGATCATGTGGTGGTGGTGCAGATCGACTACCACAGAAAACCAGAAAAAGAACAGAAGAGAAAGTAGGGGTTAGTACGTATTGTGGAGCCACCATGAATAATAATGATAATTAAATGCATATATAGAGTATCAGGATTTAACTAAGATGAAGCTATGAGAAAGCCATGTTAAACTAATGACTATTAGCAGTGTTTTAAAGTGCTCCACCATGTCAGCCTGGTGAATTTCTTTCGGTCAGCTATTCCAGATTTTTGTTGCATAACAGCAGAAGGCCACCTCGCCACTTTATTTTAAGTTTCGCTCTTGGAGTTCTAAGCAGACCCTCATTTGAAGATCTAAGATTACGATTTGGAGTGTAAGGTGACAGGGAGAGCAGATTATTGAAGGCTTTGTAAACCATCAGCAGTATTTTAAAGTCAATTCTAAATGACACAGGTAACCAGTGTAACGGTGCTCAGACTGGGGTGATGTGCTCGGATTTTCTTTCCTAGTTAAGATTCTAGCAGCTCCATTCTGCACTCGTTGCAATCAATTAATGTCTTGATATCTAGTTGCAATAAACAAAAACAATTTGCAGGTCCCTGCCAGGCATATTGCCAGGAAATCCTACTGCCTGCACCAATCGTAACCAGTAGTGGGTGCCACTCACCCCCTAGCCTCAGACCCAATAATGCCCAATACAGTCATGGATTCAAATGATGGATTTTTAATCCACCAAGCACCTTATACAATAAAACCCAGCCAATAATCCCATGAAACAAAGAACCACTTTCCTCTCTTTCTGTCTCCAGTTGAGTGTTGGGTCCTTTTATGCTGGTCCCAGCAAGACTTCTGGTAACCTGGCATGACTTGTGAGGAGCAAGTCTAAGTTGTTTGAGAATCAGGGTGGTAACAATGTTCCCTTGAAGCACCCAAGGACCCCGGACTCCATTTCCCATGATCCCCTGCGGGTATTTTATCTGGGACACCTCTAGCAGACCATTGTCACCTAATGTAAGAGGGATGAAACTGCTATTGGCTTCAGTTTCTGCTCATCCATCCCCTGGAACCTTCCACCTTGGTAAGAGTTCATGCCATCATCCACCCATCATCTGTCCTCCATGATACTCACACCGCCTAATTTTACATCACTGTTTATGCAACCTTATTCACATCAGTATGTTAAAATCACGTTGGATAACAGAACCATCTCAGTGGGCCAATGAAAAGAAAGCAAGGTGGTAGATTTATTGTGTTGGCAAGGACTGCCTCCAGCCAATTCAATTCAATCCAATTGCTGTGTGATTTTGAGTGTTGGGGTAACACATTCATATAGATAGATAGATAGATAGATAGATAGATAGATAGATAGATAGATAGATAGATAGATAGATACTTTATTAATCCCAAAGGGAAATTCACATACTCCAGCAGCAGCATACTGATAAAAAACAATATTAAATTTAAAGAGTGATAACAATGAAGGTATAACAGATAATAACTTTGCATAATGTTAAAGTTTACCCCCCCGGTGGCATTGAGGAGTCGCATAGTGTGGGGTGTTCTCAGTCTGTCAGTGGAGCAGGACGGTGACAGCAGTCTGTTGCTGAAGCTGCTCCTCTGTCTGGAGATGATCCTGTTCAGTGGATGCAGTGGATTCTCCATGACTGACAGGAGTCTGCTCAGCGCCCGTCGCTCTGCCACGGATGTCAAACTGTCCAGCTCCGTGCCTACAATAGAGCCTGCCTTCCTCACCAGTTTGTCCAGGCGTGAGGCGTCCCTCTTCCTTATGCTGCCTCCCCAGCACACCGTCTACAACCGTCTGATAGAACATCTGCAGCATCTTATTGCAGATGTTGAAGGACGCCAGCCTTCTAAGGAATATAGTTGACTGTCCTCTCTTACACAGAGCATCAATATTGGCAGTCCAGTCCAATTTATCATCCTACTGCACTCCCAGGTATTTACAGGTCTGCACCCTCTGCACAGTCACCTCTGATGATCACGGGGTCCATGAGGAGCCTGGGCCTTCTAAAATATACAGAGTGCATTGCATCGGACATGTGACTCAGAGATGGAGGTCCTCCCCACCTTTCTACAACTAAATTTACAGTGCTGTACTTTCATTATATTATACACTATGCTGCGCTATTATCACAATTTGGCTGAACAACAGTCACCCAGGAGAATCATCAGGTGGGCCCCCCTCTCTCAGATAGCATTTCATTGCATTTAAGGGCCATGACACAGAGAAGGTTTTAACAGTGCGCATGGCATCTCACACACACCCCTCTCCCTTCCCGATGACTGAGGCTCAGCCACATCTATTTTTGCTCTTTTTAAAACAACTATAGTGCTAGGGTGTTGTACCGTGTTAGCCATTATGAATGTAGAGAAAAGCCAAGCGAAATGACACATTTTATTGGCTAACTAAAAAGATTACAATATGCAAGCTTTTGAGGCAACTCAGGCCCCTTCTTCAGGCGAGATGTAATCTCTTAAAACAACTATTAATACTTACATCAATAAATAATTACACTACTAAAATACCACTGTCAATAAATAATTAAACTGATAAAATACCAATCCTACCCTGTACAAGGCTATTCTGGCAACCTCAGAGGTAAAATCTGATTGGAGTTGCACAAAATAGTCACGTACTACGAGTCTAAGTCAGCGGAGTAATGCTGGACAGGCTTGGACTTTCTTGCCTAAATCACCTAATTAAAACCACTCTGTCGTACTTACCCCATCTAAACTTCCATAACACATCATTAAAGTCATGATATCCTAAAACTTGAAGCTCTGCACCCTGTCCGTGCAATAAAATCTCATTAATGCACAGCCTTAAAACCGTTGAAACCACTGAATTGGATATGCTATAATGCACACCAATTTAAAACAACCATTAAAAACACAACTACAAACATACCTCTTTACAAAATTAAAGACTTAGCCATCTTTTTCCTAGTCTGTATTATGTCACCTTAACTCTATCCACTGACTTGCTTGATCCGGCGCATTGATTTTTTTTACCATTTGCCTGATTTCCTTTGAACATTAGAGCAATCAAGATGAGAGCAGGCCATTCAGCCCAACAAGGCTCGCCAGTCCTGTCCACTGAATTCTTCCAAAATAACATCAAGTCGAGTTTTGAAAGTCCCTAAAGTATTACTGTCTACCACACTACTTGGTCGCTTATTTCATGTGTTTATCATTCTTTGTGTAAAGAAAAACTTCCTAATGTTTGTGCGAAATTTATCCTTACGTTTCCAGCTGTGCCCCCGTGTTCTTGATGAACTCATTTTAAAGTCACCACCTCGATCCACTGGACTAATTCACGTCATCATTTTAAGCACTTCAGTCACATCTCCTCTTAATCTTTTTTTACTTAAACTGTTGTAAGAACTCTAGGGGTTGCAGTCGCCCCGTTAAACCCAACAGACAGACGCAGACACAGATTAAAAGCACTCAGAAGTATTTTTAATTCTTCTTCTTTCTAAGCAGTGCCTCCAAAGCACCTCAGCCACAGTAAACAGGCAATACAATATAATTAATAAGCACAATAATTCTCTTCTCCACCTCCCAACAAGCTGTCACACTCCTCCTGACTCCGGCTCGCTTGCTGCGTCTCTAACAGTCCTTTATATAGTCCTTGACCTGAGAGTGCTTCTGTCCTTCCGCCCATATGACTCACTCGTACTTCCGGGTCAGATGGAGAATTGGCTTTATCTTCAGGCCAGAAGTACTTCAGGGCTCCCGTCCTCATGACTTAGGAGTACTTCCGGGCTATGGATGAGGCATGGCTCCTCCAGTCCTCTCACAACTCCTCCTGGCGGCACCCACGGTACCCAACAGGGCTGAGAAACCGCACTCCAAGTCCCAGGATGCACTGCAAGATTCTGGGGCACTGTTACAATCCAGGGGCGCTGCCACCTAGCATTTTTGGGGAGACAGTATCCTAGAAAATCTCCCTTCCCCCATCCTTCAATCTCAGGAGCGTCCTGGCCAAGAAGAGTTGCCGGCCGTCCGCCACACTGTAAAGGCTCAGGTCTTTTAATATTTCCTCATAACTCATCCCCTGTATTCCTCTAATCAGCCCAGTCGCTCTTCTATGGACCTTTTCTAGTGCTGCTATGTCCTTATTGTAGCCTGGAAACCCAAACTGCACCCAGTACTCCAGATGAGGCCTCACCAGTGTGTTATAAAGACTGAGCAGAACCTCCTGTGACTTGTACTCCACACATCAGGGTCTTATATAACCTGACATTCTGTTAGCCTTCTTAATGGCTTCTGAACACCGTCTGGGTCAATAGCTTCAAGTCCACTATGACTCCTAAATCTTTCTCATAAGGTGAGGTGTATTCAAACCTTACATCTTTATTTCCTATGTGTAATACTTTACATTTACTGACATTAAATTTCATCTGCCACAAATCTGCCCAAGCCTGTATGCTATCCAAGTCCTTCTGCAATGATATAAACGATTCTAAATTATCTGCTAATCCACCTATCTTCTGCAAACTTAACCAGCTTGTTACTTATATTCCTATCTAAATCATTTATATATATTAAAAATAGCAGCAGCCCCAGCACTGACCCCTGTGGAACACCACTTTTAACATCGGCCAGTTCTGATGAGGTTCCTCTCCCATCACCCTTTCCTTCCTGTATCTGAGCCAGTTCTGCACCCATCTAAAAACATCACCCTGAACTCCCACATCCTTTTAGTTTGATGCCCAACCTCTCATGTGGCACCAAACTCTCTTAATAGCGATGTTACTGATTTGGCTACAAATCCATGGCAGCTTATCTCAATTGCCGCACATGCTCAGTGTAACTTCTCTGGGTGGCATCACCTGCCAAATCAGCATACTTTGCTTTCCTCCTCTCATGCACTTCTTCATCACCCTCTTCCCACCATTAATTCAATGAAGTACGCTACACGTTTCTTTTCTGACCATAACACTACGTCTGGCCGCAAGCTACTTGTAGTTATCCCCTTTGGTACAATTAATCTTGTATTAAGGTCTACACTCAGCTCCCAATCATTCCTTACACTTAATTGACCCCCTCTTTGTTTGATTATACCTATTGGGCCATTGTTCTCCTCCTCCTTAACAAATACTTGTTTAATCTCTTTTACCTCCTTTTCTGAATTTACTCCATTTCTTTTCTCTTCCACTGCCACATCAACACATGATAACACTTTATTATGCCTCCAAGTGTATCTTCCTTGGCTCAAACTAACCTTACAGCTGGACCAAATGTGCTGCGATGACGCAGTCCCTGCACACAATGCACACTTCGGGTAGGCCCCTGTCCATACCATTAGATTTATGAGTGTTATGTACAGGGTGGGCCATTTGTATGGATACACCTTAATAAAATGGGAATGGTTGGTGATATTAACTTCCTGTTTGTGGCACATTAGTATATGTGAGGGGGGAAACTTTTCAAGATGGGTGGTGACAATGGTGGCCATTTTGAAGTTGGCCATTTTGGATCCAACTTTTGTTTTTTCAATAGGAAGAGGGTCATGTGACACATCAAACTTATTGGGAATTTCACAAGAAAAACAATGGTGTGCTTGGTTTTAACGTAACTTTATTCTTTCATGAGTTATTTACAAGTTTCTCTTTGTTTACAGCCATTGACATGTCGCAGAGGTTAACACGTGAGGAGCGGATAGAAATTGTGTTGATGTCTGGTGAACGCAGTAACCAGGTCATTGCAGCAGATTTCAATGCAAGACACCCTACAAGACCACCCATCTCCCATGCTACAGTTAGCAAACTGCTTGCTAAGTTTCGTGAAACTGGTTCAGTGTTGGATTTGCCAAAATGTGGACGCATGAAAACTGTCACTAATGAAGAAACATCAGTGGCTGTCCTAGCTTCATTCAGCAAGAGCCCACAGCGTAGCACTCGCCGCATGTCACTGGAGAGTGGCATTAGTCGAACATCCCTTCGGCGGATATTAGCTACTCACAAATGGCACCCTTACAAACTCCAGCTACTGCAGCATCTCAACGAGGATGACCCAGATCGGCGCACTGAATTTGCAGAATGGGCAAAACAAAAATTGGAACAGGACCCTCAGTTTACGCAGAAGATTTTGTTCAGTGATGAGGCAAACTTTTATGTGAATGGTGAAGTTAACAAACAAAACCACCGCTATTGGTCTGACACTAACCCACATTGGATAGATCCCTCCAAGACTGTTGGAATAAAAAAATTGATGGTATGGTGTGGTATATGGGGTACAAAGATAGTGGGGCCATTCTTCATCAATGGAAACCTCAAGGCCACTGGATATGCGAAATTGCTACATGATGATGTGTTTCCCTCTTTATGCACTGAAGCTGGCACGTTCTCTGAGTTTTTCCAGCAAGATGGTGCACCACCACATTATGGGTGTCAGGTCCGAGCATTCCTAGATGAACAGTTTCCTGGAAAGTGGATTGGTCGTGGGCCAGTTGAATGGCCCCCAAGGTCTCCCGATCTGACCCCCTTAGACTTTTATCTTTGGGGTCATCTGAAGGCAATTGTCTATGCTGTGAAGATACGAGATGTGCAGCACCTGAAACTACGGATACTGGAAGCCTGTGCTAGCATTTCTCCTGCGGTGTTGCTATCAGTGTGTGAAGAGCGGGAGAAGAGGGTTGCATTGACAATCCAACACAATGGGCAGCACATTGAACACATTTTATAAGTGGTCAGAAACTTGTAAATAACTCATGAAAGAATAAAGTTACGTTAAAACCAAGAACACCATTGCTTTTCTTGTGAAATTCCCAATGAGTTTGATGTGTCACATGACCCTCTTCCTATTGAAAAAACAAAAGTTGGATCCAAAATGGCTGACTTCAAAATGGCCACCATGGTCACCACCCATCTTGAAAAGTTTCCCCCCTCACATATACTAATGTGCCACAAACAGGAAGTTAATATCACCAACAATTCCTATTTTATTAAGGTGTATCCATATAAATGGCACACCCTGTAGATTAACGAGTGTTACATAGTAGGATTATTTTTTTTAAATTAATGAGTTACCTAATGCAAAACACTCCACAGCTTCCTATTGTGGATGGGAAAATGAATTCTGAACTATACCAGCGAATTCTAAAGGAAAATGGGAGGACATCTGTCCATGCACTACACTTCAAGAGGAACTGGGTCCTACAGCAAGACAACAACACCAAGCACACAAGTCGTTCTATCAAAGAGTGGTTGAAGAAGAATAGCATGAAGGTTTTGGAATGACTAAGTCAAAGTCCTAACCTTAACCCACTTGAAATGTTGTGGAAGGACCTGAAGTGTGCAGCTCATTTGAGAGAGTTGACACAGTTGTGTATGGAGGAATGGGCTAAACCTCCTCCAAGCCGATGTGCAGGACTGATCAAGACCTTCCAGAAATGTTTAGTTGCAGTTGTGGGGATCACACCAAATACTAAAAGCAACGGTTCACATACTTTTGTCACTCACAGAAATGTATGTCTGGGTGATTTTCCTCAATAAATAAATGACCAAGTATGATATTTTTGTGTAATTTGTTAAGCTGGGTACTCCATATCTACTTTGAGGAGTTGTGTGAAAATCGGATGATGTTTTAAATCAGGTTTATGTAGGAAAATGGACAATTCTGAAGGGATCACTAACATTCAAACACCACTGTGAATGTGTTTATATTGTATTGTACTTGCAATGTGAATGAGAGATTTATCAGTGACAAAGCTTTCATTCTCCAATATTGTTAAAGTTTGAACTCAAAGGAATCAGAAGTGGAGGCAATGAGTCGAAACTCATGATTCGGGTGGTTCTTGCACTTTAAACAGCGAAAAAAGGGTGGTTGGAGAACAAAAGACATTGACAACATCACGCAGAACATACAATGAGCTTCTCTGAATTTAATATCCTGAAAAGAGTCGTTCAACAAGAACAAATCATTCACAAGTCATCCATCACTTCCCGGGTCCTCCCAGCGTGAAGAGCGCTTTGAGGAGTGAGAAAAGCGCTATAAAAATGTAAAGAATTATTACTATTATTATTATCACTAGCTCTCATATGACTAATGCAAGAATGGGCTCCCTTTAGAAGAGATAAGGGACAAGCAATGAACCTTCCATATTGTCACTATTCACTCACCGCAGCACACAGAGACATGAGAAAGAGTGAGGCTCACACCATCCCACAAATTCGGTTTCATGCAAGAAGCAGTGGGAAGTGTGCCCGTTACCCTCACTCAGTCTCACGTACGCTGGTGTGTGGTGACGTGAGAAAGAGAGGTACGCATACTTTTATTTGAAATCGAGATTCTAAATAGTGAAATTGAACAATTTTAAATTTGATGCTCTGGCTTTCTCACACTCATAGCTACAGACTGTCTCGTAATAATACAGTGTGGGAGACGACCATAATCCATACTGGTAATAACAACAACAATTTATTTCTTGTATAGGCCACACAAAGAATGCATCATTGGCCTTTAAATGGTCCTGTTTTTTTGACTGCCCCCCCAGCACTGACTCCCTAAGAACACAAGAAACCCCCCCCCCAACAAAAAGAATTGTGGTGTGTAACCAGTAGGGGGAGCCACAGAGTCCCAAGCCCCAAACACACCAATACAAACACAGGTCCCGGGTTAGAATAAAGAATTTATTTTCCATAAATACCTCTCACAGGCTTCTCTCAAACATTCTACAATGTACAAAATCCCAAACAATAATCTTCTTCCCCTTCTTAGGCCTTCCTCTCCTCCAGGTGAGCTTCACCCTCTTCCACCTGACTCTGACTCCGTGAATGAGGAGGAGTGACTTCATTTATAGTGAATCTGTTGCCACCACATTGCATCCAGGAAGCACTTTTTGGTCAGGTGGAACTTCCCTTAAATGCGTTTATTTTGTCTTTTTTGTTTATATTTTACCCTTTCAATATTATCACGCTTGCTCATATTGTTATGTTTGTTACTTGTATAATCATGTATGGTTTGTCAATTTTGATTATTACATAGTTTCTGCATTTAAAGGTATGTTTTGCTTTGTTCCTTATATTCTGTGGGAAGGCTAATAGGAATTTCAGTCCCTCTGAGGTACATTGTATGCGCTTGGTGGTTGGTGAGTTTTCCATTTTGCTATTGATATTTCATTTGGACTTGCTGACGTTTTGACTCTTTTGCTTCCTTTTTTTGGGATTCTAATTTCAGGATAGTGTTTTAGGACTTGCTTGCTTAGGACTGCCTTGTTGGCATCTCCTTTTGCCTCTTTTTTTGCTCTTTTCAGCATTTTGTTGAAACAGATCTCTTTTTATAAAGGTTCTCTGTTTGCCTTATCATCCACAGGCCAGAGGTTTGAAGTCATCCCTCCTCTAGTGGAGTTTTCACTATATTGTGTGACCTTTACTTTTATTTTTGAACCTAAACACATTTTGGATTTGTGTAGGACAAACTTAAGACAGAGGGAATCTTTAAGGCAAATGAACTGCCGTGGTATCTAGCAGGTTGTCATTATGAATCTTGTTACTGCCAAAGGGAGCCTTACTCCGTTGGGTCTTTGAGCAAGGCCCTTAACCTGCAATTACTCTATGGGCACTGTACAATGGCTCACCCTGTGCTCTGACTGCAAGGGGTATGTGAAAAATAATGCATTCCTAATGCAAGAAATTGTATAAGGTGAATAAATAACAAAAAAAGTAAACCACTAGAGTTGAGCTCTGGCTGCCTTTGGGTGCACCCCCTCTGGACAGGTATATAAGAATACTGGCCTGCTTCCCTGGCTAGTCCTGAAGGTCTCACACTCCTTTGGCCAGTTCAGGTTAGTGCATCACTACACCAGGAAAATGGGAGGCTTCATGCCGGACTAGGCATCAAAATGAAGATCAAGGTTAAGAAAATGACCAAAAAGGCTCAGAAAACTTTGAAGTATGTCTCACCAGAGGGAGAACAGTTAAAACTCCACAAAATCTTTATAAAAGGATGTTTATTACTGTTTTCCTCTAGGGAGCGCTAGCTCTCTGGTTGGAATAAGTTCTTCTTAATTGCGGCGTCTTAAGTAACCCGAAACTATATAGATACAATAATAAAAGGCGATACCCCTCCCTTAGTGATACGCTGGTAAGAAATCACATAAGAGAAAATAACTTAGCTCTCTTTAATGATGATTTACATGGCATTACAGATGAAGGAAGCCATAGCAAGACTTTTTACCGAAGTGGGATCTCGGTGTATAGAGTCTGCCATTTTCATCGCTGCTCTGGAAGGATTTTCAGGATCGGACGAAGTTCTCTCCCATCCGTCCATCAGCTTCAAAGGTGTGCCGGGCAATGTTCCAAGGCTTTATACTCTTTCTTCATGTGCAGGCCCTTACTTTGGTAAATCATGCCATTCCAAACAAGGAAAGAAGATTCAATATCATGCTGACTCTAACACACAGAGATAGTACAATGCAAATTTTCGTAGTTGTCCCTTCAAATGCTTGCCTAGCAGTTCTAAATGCTGAGCTCCTGTGTACTAAATCTGGCCTGTACATGTGAGTGGATTTATAAAATATTTTTTGTACAGAGCACAGTGACATATTAAACGTATGTACTTATTACAATTACCAAAGCAGAAAAAAAAGGAGTTACTAAAGGCAATCCTAACAACCAAAGTCAAAAACACAATCTGTACGAATATCAAAGTTCCAGAGAAGAAAACCTCCAAAAATCCCAAAGGAGAGCAATGCTTACAAAACCACCAACACCAGAGTGCATGCGAATTTACCGCTGTGGACTTCGATTCCCAGCCAGCCTTTACAGGGTTTGGAGGTGGTCCCTTAACTGTGATTGACTGTTAGCCCCACCTCTTGGAGAATCGCCCCCCCCCCCAACACACACACACACACAAAATACAAGGATCATGAGAGATTTGAAAAACACACAGACAATAAATAATCAAATACCCCTTACCCAGCCGGCAGCTACACTTCCAAGACCTGTGGCCTGGATAAATTACTGAGGCTAATCTATAAATACTAAGCCATACCTCTAACAAATAAAATTTTCCCCACAATCGATGGTTTAAACATAAGCACACAAAAGCAGATATGTAAAAATAAGTGGATAAATATATTAAACTAGCAAAATACCCGCGCTTCGCAGTGGAGAAGTAGTGTGTTAAAGAAGTAATGAAAAAGAAAAGGAAACATTTTAAAAATAACGTAACATGATTGTCAATGTAATTGTTTTGTCACTGTTATGAGTGTTGTTGTCATATATATATATATATATACACACACACACATATATATATATATATACACACACATATACACACACACATATATATATATATATATATATACTAGCAGAATACCAGCATTGGAGAAGTAGTGTGTTAAAGAAGTTATGAAAAGAAAAGCAAACATTTTAAAATAACGTAAGATGATTGTTAATGTAATTGTTTTGTTTATATATATATATACACACACACACAGACACATATATAAACATATATATACATATAAACATACTGTATATATACACACACACATATATACATACTGTATATACAACATATACATATCTACATATATACTGTATATACACATATATACAAATCTACATATATATATCTACATATATATATTAGGGTGGGACTCGATTAAAAAATTAATCCAATTAATTAGAGGCTGTGTAAGAATTAATCTTGATTAATCGTATGTAATCATAAATGTTTTTTTTTTTTATTTAAAAGGTTTTAGTGGGCGACAGAATCAAATAATAGACATGGACATGAATATTGTAAACTGAAGCTGTTTTAATTTCTGAAAAAAGCTTTTAAACTGCATTTGAATTCAAAACAGAAACAAAAATATCATCCCTGGTTAAAATTGGGCAGACTTAAAAATAAAGTGGTAGTTTAAGTACTTTAAGTACATTTTCAGAATAGTATTGTCTTTAAATAATAATAACCAAAATTTCACCATAAAGTGCAGTTTTTCTTCTTAAAAAATAAGTCAGAAACATAAAAGGTAATTTGACCAGCTTACTCTTTAAACTCTGAGTAACATTAGCCAAAATTATTTTGTACATTAGGCTAAAACAGTGTGATCATTGAACATTTTGTAATTAGATGTATTTAGAATTACTAACGGTCACGGAAGTCCAATGATCCCCAGTAAGAGCCACAAAGTCCGCTTTCTGTAATGCATCTAATTTTGCTTGCTTTTCAGTGTGCACAAAACCATGCTTTTATCAAGGCTTCGCTCGGGTAGTCGAAATGATCAGTCGTAGGAACGCGCTTTATTCCGACTCTAACATTTTTGTAGCTGTGATGTGTGCATCAGTGTAATGGATGTACCAGGAAATCATGCATTGACAAAAGTTCCCGTTTGCTTGGAATTGAAAGTGTGATTAAATGCGTTATTTTTTAACGCGTTATGGAGTACATGCATCGAAGCTTCTCAACTGTGCTTGTGCTAAGAAAGGGAAAATTTTAAAAATAACGTAACATGATTCTGCGTTAACCTAATATTTTTCATACGTCCCAAACCAAGGAGATGGGAAGGTAAAATGAATCGGAAGCGCGTACATAGTCAGTACATCCCTCTCGGGAATCGAACCTCGAATGTCGGCGTTAGAGGCTTAAGACTCTACAATTGCGCCACCGCTTGTCTATGCTAAAGTATGTATTGTAGATCGGGCTATAGATATACATTTATATATATACCCGTGTATCGCAGTGGAGAAGTAGAAGTTATGAAAAAGAAAAGGGAACATTTTAAAAATAACGTAACATGATTGTCAATATACAGTAATTGTTTTGTGAGTGTTATTGAATGTTGCTGTCATCAAGGATTTGATTATCATTATTTCTTTCAATCAGGCTCGTATTTGTACGATGTGTTCAAGTTACATTCCGTGTTTGTCAATCGTTGTAAAGATAAGAGGTTTCATTCATCGATTAGTTCCTTACTGCATCAATAAACAGCTCGTCTTCCTTTTTATCTGTGATGTGACAAACTGCATGCACGGGTTTTTTTTACGCTGTCTTCCTTTAGCGGGACATTGACTTTTTCCACCGTGTGCTTTGTTTCCACAGTAGCTGCATTTATGAATATGCTTATCAGGCGCTTCATATTTTTGCTGCCTTTTCAATTGTGTAATTCGGTTTTTGTTCAGCGCTCTTTGGAACTGTTGCTTTTTATCTGTGCACTGCATCAGTTCACGTGAGCCACTCGGTGTACTTGCATCGAAGGTTCCCAGCTGTGCTGGTGCCATCTCGTGCTATGTCCATAGCTGTATTTAATGTTACCTTAGTCCTGGCACTTAAAACTTTCTCTGGCAGTTTCGCTGAGTTTGTGTCAAACACCACCCTGACCATCTCATCTTCCTCTCCATAAGCACAGTCCTTCACCCGTGAATATTTACCCGTGGCAGTTTGCTATTGGATTGCCGCTGACGGATGGCCTTATATGGGCAGGCACTAAATTACAAACGCCAGCGGCAGCCTGTCTATAAACTTAATTTAAAGTGTAGGTTTACATCGTGCTTTGTTTCCGAAGTAGCAGAACTCGCTTCTTATTGTTTCGCTGCCTTCTCAATTATATAATGCATGTTTTCTTGAGCGCTTTTTTGAGGTCTTCCTGGTTTTCTATGTACTGCGTGATTACGTGGGAGGCGTGATGATGTCACACGAAACTCCGCCCCATGGCGTTGAAGCTCATCTCCATTACAGTAAATGGAGAAAACTGCTTCCAGTTATGACCATTACGCGTAGAATTTCGATATAAAACCTGTCCAACTTTTGTAAGGAAGCTGTAAGGAATCAACCTGCCAAATTTCAGCCTTCCACCCACACGGGAAGTTGGAGAATTAGTGATGAGTCAGTGAGTGAGTGAGTCAGTGAGTGAGTGAGTGAGTGAGTGAGTGAGTGAGTGAGGGCTTTGCCTTTTATTAGTATATATATATATATATATATATATATATATATATATACATACATATATACACACACACATATACACTCACCTAAAGGATTATTAGGACCACCATACTAATACGGTGTTTGACCACCTTTCGCCTTCATAACTGCCTTAATTCTACGTGGCATTGATTCAACAAGGTGCTGAAAGCATTCTTTAGAAATGTTGGCCCATATTGATAGGATAGCATCTTGCAGTTGATGGAGATTTGTGGGATGCACATCCAGGGCACGAAGCTCCCGTTCCACCACATCCCAAAGATGCTCTATTGGGTTGAGATCTGGTGACTGTGGGGGCCATTTTAGTACAGTGAACTCATTGTCATGTTCAAGAAACCAATTTGAAATGATTCGAGCTTTGTGACATGGTGCATTATCCTGCTGGAAGTAGCCATCAGAGGATGGGTACATGGTGGTCATGAAGGGATGGATATGGTCAGAAACAATGCTCAGGTAGCCCGTGGCATTTAAACGATGCCCAATTGGCACTAAGGGGCCTAAAGTGTGCCAAGAAAACATCCCCCACAACGTTACATCACCACCACCAGCCTGCACAGTGGTAACAAGGCATGATGGATCCATGTTCTCATTCTGTTTACGCCAAATTCTGACTCTACCATTTCGAGACTCATCAGACCAGGCAACATTTTTCCAGTCTTCATCTGTCCAATTTTGGTGAGCTTGTGCAAATTGTAGCCTCTTTTTCCTATTTGTACTGGAGATGAGTGGTACCCGGTGGGGTCTTCTGCTGTTGTAGCCCATCCGGTTGTGCGTGTTGTGGCATCACAAATGCTTTGCTGCATACCTCGGTTGTAACGAGTGGTTATTTCAGTCAAAGTTGCTCTTCTATCAGCTTGAATCAGTCGGCCCATTGTCCTCTGACCTCTAGCATCAACAAGGCATTTTCACCCACAGGACTGCCGCATACTGGATGTTTTTCCCTTTTCACACCATTCTTTGTAAACCCTAGAAATGGTTGTGCGTGAAAATCCCAGTAACTGAGCAGATTGTGAAATACTCAGACCGGCCTGTCTGGCACCAACAACCATGCCACGCTCCAAATTGCTTAAATCCCCTTTCTTTCTCATTCTGACATTCAGTTGGAGTTCAGGAGATTGTCTTGACCAGGACCACACCCCTAAATGCATTGAAGCAACTGCCATGTGATTGGTTGATTAGATAATTGCATTAATGAGAAATTGAACAGGTGTTCCTAATAGTCCTTTAGGTGAGTGTACATACACATATATATATATATACAGTACATATATATATCTATCTCTATATATCTATCTATATCTATATCAATTTAATCTATCTATCCATATAATCTATATATCTATATCTATATATTTATATCTCCTTTGGGGTGCGAGCAGTTGTTGCTGGGGGTGCCAGAATCCATTGAGGAAGAAAAATTAAAAACATTATTTGTACAAAATCTTAATTTATCTATCCATTCCTAAATAATTAAATGGGCAGGCAATTTCGTATCAGTGCAATACGCTGCTTGTTAAAACGGATAACTCCCGCTCTTACGTGCAAGTCTGCGTGGATATTATGAACTATCGTATCTGTTCAAGTTCTATTTAAATTTTTAATATAAGTAATTTTTATTTAGTCAACAGAAATATGTTTAGTAGGAATGTAAGTTAAATTTAGTCATCATTGCATAAATTTTTCTTCACCATTGAAATTTAAAGACTAAATTCAACTTCCATTCCTACCAAAGATATTTCTGTCGACTAAATAGAACCTACTTATATCCAAATTCGAGCTATTAAGCTGTCGCCTGCCTGCCTGAATAAGTCACCCTCACTTCACTCTTACTTTTTTACCGTTCATTTAATCATGGCTAGTCGCAAAAAAATTATAAAATGGAAGGAGGATTACACTGAGTATGGCTTTACCAAAACAATTATTGATGGCGAATAAAGTATCCATTATTCATAAAGCTTCAATTGGTGATCTATTTTTCTGCGTTAACCTCATATTTTTTCATACTTCTTCTCAAACCAAGTGGGTGCGAGGGTAAAATGAATCGGGAAGCGCTGATATATATATATATATTGAATATACTGAAATAGTTCTACTGTCAAATAATGCAAACAGTACGCGGCACATGTTTTGCCCTAATTCTGGGCTCATCAGGCGTACACACTCACTGCACCCCCTCTCGGGAATCGAACCTCGGACGTCAGCGCTAGAGGCAAAGCCTCTCATGTTGCGCCATGGTGTGTGGTTCGTTTATTTGACAGTATGTAGATTGGGATGTATATATATTTATATAATTATATATATATATATATATATATATACAGTATATATATATATATATATATATATATATATATATATATATATATATAAATATAAAAGATAACTCCTGTAGCCATAATAAATGCCTTTATTGAATAGACAAACCGGGGTGAACAAGTTCCTTTCTACTGCAGCCACAGCGACACACATAAAAAACATCAATAATAACTCATAAACTTGCAATATTATTTAGGAAAATCGCAACATTTTACTCACCAAAAATTCAGATTATTTGTAAACAAAATCCATCGTCCTCTCTTTCCTCAAAAACAGTTCAATTACTCTGTCGTACGGATTATCCGTGTGCTTCAGTTCCATCAAAACCTCACTTTCTATCGCCATCGAAGCTAATGCTGAAAGGCGAACCCGCCCTATGGTATTTCTGGCATAAGTTTCAATTCGCTTTAGGGCTGAAAATATTCGCTCGACAGAAGCAGTGTACACGGGAATGCTCACCGCCAAATATACCAATGTGAACAGCTGCCCCCTGCTCTCATTCAGATTTTTCTGATGAAGGAAGTCAAGGAGATCAGTGGGAGATTTTCCTGCAAAATCATCCATTGCATACATTATAGTCAGTTCTGTTTTGAGCCAAGACAGATCAAAAAGCGTTCCGTGGCTCTTGTGTTAAAGTGGAGAAGGCTGCATGTGTTAAATTTTTCTTGTATTCCCAAAACTTCTGGGGCTCGAGGAGCGTGACAAACATTAGGTTTTCATTGTCTTGAAATCTGGTCTGTGTCTGGCAAATAATATTGTCCAGAATCCTGCCATGGAGTTGGCCGTAGTGCGCACGAGGATCTTTCGCTCGGAGCGTTTCTGGTGCGTTCAGTGGCCTCGGAGAGTTCCTCATATCGGCTTCTATCCAATCAATGGGTCTGAATACGGTGACATTGCCGTACGCCTGCTAGAGGGCCCTACTGACACCAACTCAAAATTTGATTGGTCAAAGCAACAGGTTAATCGACATTTATTCTGTGTTAGAGTGCCTGCACAACAGATTGTGAAAGCCTATCTGCCTGGCAACAAATGATGGCTGAAATTTGATTGGTTAAATGCTTTAATACGAAACTCTGCCTCCCACGGCTATCGAGCTGCAATCTATTCTCTCTGCCTGGCAACTAATGACGGCTGAAATGTGATTGGTTAAATATTTTAATACGAAACTCCGCCTCCCACGGCTATCAAGCTGCATTCTAATACAGTATATGGGCAAAAATACGTTCCAGTTATGACCATTACGCGTAGAATTTCAAAATGAAACCTGCCCAACTTTTGTAAGTAAGCTGTAAGGAATGAGCCTGCCAAATTTCAGCCTTCTACCTACACGGGAAGTTGGAGAATTAGTGATGAGTCAGTGAGTGAGTAAGTCAGTCAGTGAGTGAGTGAGTGAGTGAGGGCTTTGCCTTTTATTAGTATAGATGAAGCAATAACCAAAAACGCAAATTTCACACGTAGAAAATAAGCATATATATATATATATATATATATATATATATATTTATTATGTGTAAACCACCACCAAAACAACAACGTGACAACACCATATATACAATAACAAACCCTCCCTTGTCCCAATAACATAACAAACACAAAACACAAATAACAATGAATGAATATGGAAAATTCCAATGATAGTGAACTTGAGTCCGAGTATACAACTGTCCTGAATATGGATGACTGGTCAATGGATAAGTGATGTGTTTGAATTTCCCGGAAAAAATGGAACAACCTCACGTGAATCCTCGGCATGTGGTGGATAATGTAGTCCAACTCCGGGGTCTCTGGCGATGATTGAATTGAAATAAGTCCGGAGGAATGAAAAACAAACTGGTACCAAAAGCGTGATGTGGAAAACAGCAGGTAAAGTTGGTTCGTTGTTGTGAAAATGTAATCTCCGTCTTTCTCCTTTTTTTTTTTTTTCTCCTCTATGTTCCCTCCTGATTGTTTATATAGTAATGAGCTGGCTGTAATTGATTAATTGTAAACAGATACTTTCCATCTTGGGGCTGCGGTCTCTCCATCATCCGTCCCCCCTGTATTTACGGGGACCACATTCACTGACACATACATTATAAACAGCAAACGGGACAATGGAAACAAAACGCACTCGGTACAAACATTGAAAACACTATTGCTATGTAGCCCCGCTACAAATTAACACTAACAGAGAGTACATAATTGAACAAATAATGATAAATGAACAGAATAATATCAGAAAAAATGGAAAACAAAGGATAATGAAAATAAACGTGAGCCAATGACAGGTTAAGCTATCCCAAGAAGCCAGATGGAATGATTTCCTCTTGTTTCCAAAATGTATTGTGTTCTTTTCTAATTACTGTCTTTCTTTATTGTTTTTTTTTATTTTTCCCTGTAGGTGCCAGTGCCAAAAATATTACAATGAGGAACCCCTTTGACCGAGTCAAGGACATCTTTCCGTAAAGAACTAAATGAGGAAATGCAGTCTGGTAAAATGATGAAGACAAAGGTCCAGGTCCAAGACATGGCGGACTGACTTAAAACTTAGGATAAGAAACAAAATTGGGCCAGGAAACAAGAAAATGGAACGTAGGATTTCTGAATAAGTTCTTCTTCATAGTGTTTTTATTAAGCAGTGGTGTGGGGGTGTTTTGGGGGTTTACACACCTACGCATTACTGGGTTACAGAGAAGCTGAATGTCTGTCTAACCTTTTGAAAAGTGTATGGCTTGTTTACCTGCAGTGGCTTCGGTGAATCTTGAGCTTCTCATGTTTGAAGTTCCACTGCCTATAAAAGTTACTTTAGGCTTTGTGTCTACATTGTGTGATCTTCTGTAAAAGGAATGAAGCTTTGAAGTTATTTGAAATTTGTGAGACCTTCGATGGACTGGCATCCCATCCAGGGTTGGTCCTGCGTTGCGTTCAGTGCTACTTACAGTAGATAAGCACCAGCTCTTGTGATGCTGAATTGGATAAACAGAAAAAGAAAATGAACAGAACTAGTGACACGTTTCCTAATATCAAGGGTTTTGACTAACACGACCTCCAGATGTATACTTGGTGTCTCAAAAAATGAGAGAAACATTTCCAAAAGGAATATCTCTTCACATTTTTAGGTTGGAACCAAAATTGAAAACTCCTCTACCTAAAATGTGCCTTGAGTCCCTGGCAAATTCCTCACAAATTAGGTTCTGTAAAACCGATAACAATCCAAAACTTGTCATAAGGGTGTCTTGGAAGGACCCCACATGGAATGGCCGTGGATTTAATTTGGATATTTTTGATACTGACCAAAACGAAAAAATTCTATAGCCTAATTAGTGTTATGTTTATCCAAGGAAAAACAAGACTAATTCATTGAATTCTTTTTAACAAGAAAAAATATCATTATGTGTAACAGAAATGTGTACATACCAAACTGTCAGCATAAATACATAAGGAAAGGTCTGTCTCGTGTCCGCGGCTTTACTGATGTCTTTCGTGCAACAGTCACCAATGCATGGCCCAGTGCTGCGATCAGGACAGTACAACCATGCTTCTTTGCTTTCTTTTTTTTATAATATTATTTCTGTTGTTTCCACGTGAGAGGGTAGAATTTCAGTACCTGATTAGCCTGATCAATGCACCCCTTGTGTTTTTGGTGGCTACCACAGTGCAAGATTTAGTGACTTCCATGTTTCCCCTGACACAGACAATGACAGTTGCCACATTGTGAACAGTCCTTAACGTTTTTATTGTCCTTGCTTGTCACACAGCTATTGTCGCACCACAGTGATGCGTCACGCGACTGAATTCGCCGAACCTATCACAGCGGTTTGGTCGTAGAGTGCCGTAACATTGCATCAGTTTCCCTTTCTGTGTTAATATCTGATGACCAATTTACATCATCATCACTCACAATCAATTCAATTAATGGTTCAGTTTAAATTCATTCTAAAGCTGCCTTTACGGCTTTTCATTTACCATTGTGTTTTACGTTGGAGGCTCCACCCCACTCATGAATATTGATCAGTTACCATAAAGTGGAGTCCATTGAAATATTCCTGATTTTTTACAGCATGGTGTTATTTCATCCACTAGATGGCAGCACAATAGTGTCCTGAGCGTCATTCAGGCTTGACAATATAAAGCACATCATTACAGATCACCCCAAGCCTGACTTGAGTTTAACCGAAATTGCATAGAATTTCAAACCAGAGTCAGTTTTGTGGTTAACGCCAAGGAGGTTATGAAAAACAGATGTCTACCAAGTGGTCTAAACTAATTACAAATATGAAATACAAAATAATTGATTGCATAAGTATTAACTGCCTTCAGGTTTATAATTAGTAGATGCACCTTTGGTAGCCGTGACAGCCTTGAGTCTATGTGCGCAAGTCTCTCTCCGTCAATGCTGCCATCTGGAGTCTGACATTTTTACCCATTTCTCTTTACAAAACTACTCAAGCTCTGTCATGTTGTATGTTGATCGTGAGTTAACATCCTTTTTCAAGTCCAGCCATAAATTTTCCATTGGTCTGAGATCTGGATTCTCACTCGGCCACTCCAGGACATTAACATTGTTGTTTTTAAGCCATTCCTTTGTAGCTTTGGTTTCATGCTTGGTGTTAACATGCTGGAAAACATATCTCTCAAGGTGCAGGTTTCTTGCAGACTACAGCAGATTTTCCTCCAGGATCTCCCCTTATTTGAATGCATTCATTCTTCTCTCACAAGCCTTCCAGGGCCTGCTGCAGAGAAGCATCCCAATAGCATAATAATGCCACCAGCAAGCCTCACGGTGGAGATGGTGTGTTTTTGATTAATATGTAGAGTAATATGACATTTACTCTGATGGTTTTTGTCTCATCATTAAACCATAGAACCTTCTTCCCACTGACTTCATAGTCTCTCATGTACCTTTTGTCGAGATGTCCTCTTTGTCACTCTTCCATAAAGCTATGACCGGTGAAGCACCTGGGCAGCAGTTGTTGTTTGTCCAGTCTTTCCAGTGTCACTTGTCACTCCTTCAGAATGCTCATAGGTGTCATGGTGGCCTCCTTCACTTGTCTTCTTCTTGGCAGATCACTCAGATTTTGTGCTCTAGGCAGATTTACAGCTGTGCCATAAACTCTCCATTTCTAATGAATGCTTTAATTGGATATTCAGTGACTTGGATATTATCATCTCTCCATCCCAACCTGTGCTTTTCAAAGACCATTTCATGAAGTTGCTCAGAGTATTCTTTTGTCTTCCTTGTGTGGGTTAGGCTGCCATACTGACTCAGCACAAGCTTGACTTTTAATCTATAAGTGCATTTATGCTGCAGTCAATTGTGAAAGACAAATTAACTGTTTGCAAGTTACTAGGGGTTGAAAGCTGACAAAGCTGTTTTGCTGTCATGGTAGGTTATTCATACAGGCATCTGTCATAAGACAGGGTGCAGTAAGATGACCTAGGACAATTTCCTCATTAGGAATGCGTCTGTTAAACACAAAAAAGATGACCTTTCCTTCTTTGGGGCCCATCTGACATGTACACAAAACAGAAATGGATGGTCGATTTACACAATAAAGACAGAAATGCTCAAATAAACAAATTTTTGCTTGCTTGATAAGTAAGGGAGGAAGGTGGGGGAGAAAATATAAAAAAGCCAGCCGAAAAGGGGAACTTTGCTCTTCTTCCTTGCAACTCACGAATCCATGGACTCACCGGTGCCTGAATAAAGACTTATTTGATTAACGACTCCCGTCTACCTCTGAGGTTTCCTCCATACAATTGAGAATCCAGACAGGTGACCTCCATTGATCTAATTAGGGCTTTTGAATCCAATTGGCTGCACCACTGATGTGTCAACTCAAACGGATTAATGGCTTACTTTGGGTTTTATATTTTTAATTCAATTTGGACCACTTTGCAGAGATCTGTTTTCCCTTTGACATTAAGGAGTCTTTTTCTGTTAATCAGTGTCAAAATAGACAAATTAAGTCCACTCCGATTCAATTTTATATAAAAAACAAATGTGAAAATGCCCAAAGGCTGTAAACACTTTTCATAGGCACTGCTAATGGACCTTCCCTGCCAGGCGCTGCTGAATCCAATGGCAGAAGGTGACTTAGAAGAAAGACACACTGGCAGGGTTGTAGTGCGGGCAGGTGTAGTAGGGGGTCGAGACGGAAGTGCTATTTTAATGTTTTGTGGTGGGTAAAGTGCTCAAGCCACACCACGTCGTAAACCGGAACATGTAAGTTCTTTTGAGCTCTTTCACATTTAGCCTCCTTTGTTGATCTCATCCTCACCTCCAATTGAATTTTGACAAATGCATTACAGGGATCCCTCCTCGATCGTGGGGGGTTCTGGAAAGGTGCAAATTCACAAAGTAAAAACCATATGTTGATATGGTTATTTTTATATATTTTAAACCCTTATAAACTCTCCCACACTCTTATAAAACATTTCCCGCACAGTTATACAGCATAAACCCTTTGTATTCTCTTAGATATTAGTTAAGATTAATTGAAATTATGTATGTAAACACACTATTTATATACAGTAAAACCTAAATGTTATTTTAACGATATCGAGTATTTCTGATATCACATATGTTACAGCCATTACGATAGACAGGCCACCAGCAATAAATACGTACAATGCAAGAAAAATTGTATACAGTAAATGTCTGTACAGTGACACTAAACGTACGTACATGTACTAAGTACATAGAAAATTAGTTATGGGTACTCACCAACAATGACACGACGACTTGTCCAATAACGATGAGTTTAATTTTAACAAAAAAAGTGCATTACAGCTCTTCTAAAGGAGCCTCTTCAGGCGACTGTGTAGCACCGCCATTGTTGCCTGGAGTTTCTTCTTCCACTGAAGGCGTACTAGGCAGTGTTGTGCAGGTAAGGAACATTGTGATGAGCAGTTGCTGTCACTGCTTTTTCATTTGTGTAAGGAGGTTTTTATACACTTCCGTGGCGTCAAGAGCATTTCTAAATTGCAAAGAACGAATCATTTGCGGGTCCCATTCTTCAACCGATATCTGGAGATCTTTTGCCATGCGTAGAATGGTCGCGAGACGCTCAAGAGTTAGGCCGGCGTCTTCTTCCTGTGCTGGGTCCTCTTGTTCCTTATCTTCCTCACTCACTGACTTGGTCATCTTGGCCAAATCTTCGTCGCGCAGCGTCTCAGGGTGGGCATCGAGCAGCTTATTGATGACACTTAACTCTTTACACAGCGAAACACGTTGATGCTGAATGAGCGAGACGAGATTTCCTGGTTAACTCAAAGTGGAATTGAATTCTGAGCCAATCAGCACCCAGGAACTCTGATTAGGTAGCTTCTCAGCCATCCACCAATAGCGTCCCTTGTATGAAATCAACTGGGCAAACCAACTGAGGAAGCATGTACCAGAACGTAAAAGACCCATTGTCCACAGAAACCCGCGAACCAGCGAAAAATCTGCAATATAAATTTAAATATGCTTAAATATAAAATCCACGATAGAGTGAAGCTGCGAAAGTCAAAGCGCGATATAGCGAGGGATTACTGTATATACAAAATATCTGGGACCTTTTATTTAGGGTCCACATTTCCTACAACAGACACTTGTATTCAAACTAACATAATTTTTTTTTCTTTTTTTAAAATGTCTACACATATTGTATTTAATGAGACACCCGAAGGCCATAAAACCATTCAATCCCTGCCTCAAATACTCAGTGTGATGCTCTAACAGGCATTTTACTTCAAAAAGAAATATATGTTTTTTTTCCTTATGTACTGTATATACTTTCAATATTTTATATTGGCCTGAATGAATTTCAGACCCAGAGCTACATGCCGACTGAAGTCAAGCAACATAAATGGGTTTACAGGGCCATCTTAGTGACATCATAGGCCCCTGGGCAAAATAATGGGCTGGGTCCCCTGTTGTGACAGCAAAACAGAAACATATATAGGCATCGGAAGCATCGCAAACCCCTATGCTTCTGGGGCCCCCGGCCAGTGTCCATTGTCCCATACATTAAGATGGCCCTGGGTTTGGACAGGACATTCCCTTTGTAAAGGAGATAATGTTCCTAACAAAGAACCACTTGACTGGAAAGCAGCAGGTTCAAGAAGGATAGGAAGATCGGCATTTGGTGAAGGGCAATAGATAAAGATATGGAGTGAAGTAAAAACACTTGGCTTGTAATGAGTCTGAATGGAAAAGGCTTTTAGCTGCTCTGTGCTACTGGTACGAGTATTATTATTATTATTATTATTATTACTGTTTGTGAATTATATCCCAGAGCACATTTTAAACACATAAAGAGGAGAGACTCCTTCCTAGAGGATGAGTCAAATTTTCTGTTTTCCTGCTCAAACAGCCAGTCTATAAATTCAAGTCAAGGGCTGTCATAGATGCAGTCATGATTAGAGTTGTAATGGAGATGAGAGGGTGGCCTTTATCTTCCTTCTTTGAATGACATTCTTGTGTGTTTTGTAAGGTGCCCTGTAATGGGAAGCTCAATGAAAGACAACGGACAAATCTATTGGTACTCCTCCACGAAAAAAGAAGAACCCATAATTGTCTATAAAATAACTTGAAACTGACAAACGTCATTAATATCCATCATTGCTTATTTCGTATTTAACAGAAATTGGACTTTGCTTTAGAGTTTTGATCCAACCAAATATTTAAAATGTTAACATAAATGAAAATGGCATGGACAAAAATGATGGGACCCTTAACCTAATATTCAGTTGCAAAGCCTTTAGAGGCCATCACTGCACAGAAACAATTTCTGGAGCTCTCCATGAGACTTCTGCTCCTGTCCACTGGTCATCTGGCCCACTCGTCCTAAGCGAACTTCTCCAGCTGTGTGAGGTTAGACGGGAGTTTCGGTTCTTTCAATAGAAGTTAACTAGAACTCAAATCAGGGCTCACAGAAGGCCACTTCATTAAAATCCAATGCCATTCTTGGTGCTTCTAGCTGTGTGTTTTGGCTCCGTCTCCTGTTGGAGGATTGATGACCTGCGACTAAGACAGAGCTTTCTGACATTGGGCAGGACGTTTCACTCCAGAATGTCGACAGTTTTGAGATTTCATTGTTCCCTGCGCAGACTTGAGGCACCCTCTTCCAGATGTAGCACAGCAGACCCAAAGTATAACTGAGCCTCCTCCATGTTTCACAGTAGGCTTGCTGTTCTTTTCTTTGAGAGCTTCATTTTTTTTTTTGTCTGTGGACGCATAGCTGATGTGACTTGTCAAAGAACACAGAGGACATTCTCCCAGAAGCATTGTGGCTTGTCAATATGCATTTTAGCAAATTCCAGGCTGGCTTTTTATGTTTTTCTTCTTCCATTGAGCCCACTGTTACTCAAAAAGCAACGGATGGTGCGATCAGACACTGATGGATGATGACCTTGGAGTTCAGCTTGTAACTTCTTGGAAATTGTCCTTGGCTTTTTGTCTGCCATTCTCACTATCCTTCTGTACATTCTGGGGACAATTTTCCTTTTGCAGCCTGCACCAGAAAGGTTGCCTACAGGCCCATAGACCTTAAACTTCATAATAATATTTGGAACTATTGTCACAGGAACATCAAGCTGCTTGGAGATGATGGTCTTCTAGCCTATGCCTTTAACATGCTTGTCTATCATTTTCTTTCTGATCTCCTCATACGACTCTCTCCTTTGCTTTGTCTGGTCCATGTGCAGTGTGGGACACACGATGACACCAAACACCTGAGCGATGACTTGTCTCCATTTAAATTGGCTGAGTGATTGACTACCCAATTGCTTACATGTGTGATACAAATTCAAGAAAACGGCTAGTCTGAAAACTCCCTCTAACCCAATTATTTAGGACCTTTTCTAGGGGTCCTAACAAGTGTGTCCAGGACATTTTAAAATATCTTTGTAAGATAAGCAATACTTGATCCCTTGTCACACTTGCTTTGCTTTACTCGATGACATCACAAAGGCATGCGGGTACACAGAGGACAATTGCTTTTCATTTCCCCACTTTTCAGGAGGCATATGGAACTTTTGCAATGAGCTGAAAGGAGACCAACAAATATGTCCATATCTGTATAAATATGTTGAGGTAGGGCAGAGTGAAAAATAAGTAGGTGCTAAGCACCCCTAAGTAACACCTGTTATCAATATAGACCCCTGAATTTGATTAGCCAGTTTTAAAATTATGTTAATATGAGATTTATTACATATTCTGGATACAAATATGTTCCCAAGCTGTTTACTATATGATGTTACCCTGACTAGGTTATCTGATTATTTGGTCTTTATGACAGCACATTCATATGTAAAACAAAAACACACGTTGTCCTGGGTCGTCATACCATCACTGGCTTTCAGTAGAGGATCACCTACAGAAGTAAAAGCTGGGATGGTTTTAGTGTATTTGGAGATCTGACGACCACATGGACAAAGTGGTGAAGATCCCTTAGAGAGGGTAGTGCCAGATGAGACCTAAGTAATTTGATCTACCAAGGATTTAGCAGAGTAGCGTGGTGGCACTAGGGGCTAGTGCTATTGCCTCATAGATCCAGGGTCCTAGATTTGATTCCTGGCCTGGCCATTACAAGTTTGCCAAAGTATCTGTGTTCATTTTTCTCCAGGTACTTTACTTTTCCTCCCACATTATATAGACATCTCTATTAGACTAATCGGTCACAGTATATTAACCAAGTGTGGGTGTTTTTCCTTCCTCCTATCCTGGAAACATTCATAAAGCAATCAGACATGGACCTTGACCTTGGAGTTCAGCTTGTGTCTCTTGTCCTTGGCTTTTTGTCTACCATTCTCACTATCCTTCTGCCCATTCTGGGGCTGATTTTCCTCTTGTGACTGCATCCAGGGAGTTTGATTACAGTCCCACTGACCTTAACCTTTTTAATTATACTCGGCAACTATTGTTTTAAACAATTTATTGAATTTATTAAAATCAAATAACATTCCATCCAAGCAATTAGAGTTTTAAAAAAACTACGTTCGACACAAATCAACCCCCACCCACGAGAAAGAGAGCTAGGCCAACAAAGTAAAACTTTAATAGTAAATAAATAAATAGAATAAAAAAGGGTTAGAGAATCAGCTTCCTCAATTTAAATGCTTATTCTATATTGTTATTGATTAGATCCTGCCAGGTTTTGAAAATGTTTTGTACAGATCCTCTAAGTGAGAATTTGATTTTATCCAATTTCAGGGAATATACAGGGTGGTCCAGATCTAATTATGCAGATCCAGATCATCTGGATGACTTTGATTTTTGTGGGGACGATTCCAGTTCGGCACAAAGACGATTCTTCATGTCGTCAGTTCGCACACTTCTTGATGGTCCGGTATTTTTGGGGTGATTTTCTATGTAATAAACTTAATAAGTTATAGCATAATTAAAATTGCATAATTAGATCTGGATCACCCTATATACTGTAACATCAGTTACCCACTTACTTAGAATAGGTGAATTTGGATTCTTCCATTTGAGCAAGATAAGTCTACGTGTTAATAGTGAAGTGAAGGCAATTACAATTTGTCCTTCTCCACTGTAAGCCCCTCTGTGAGCCCACCAAACACAGCTGTTAGTGGATTAGGAGGGATTGTGACCCTAAGGCTGTCTGGAAGGCATTTAAAAATTTTGGTGCAGAATGATGTTAATTTGGTGCAGGCCCAGTACATGTGGCCCAGTGAGGCTGGAACTTGATTGCAGCGTTCGCAGGTCGTATCTTGACCTGGAAACATTTTGGACAATTTTAAATGAGACAGATGTGCTTGATATATAATTTTGAGTTGAATAATTGTAGGCTTTGCGCATATGGAGCTCGAGTGAATTCTGTGTATTGCTACCTTTGACTCCTTTTCTGAGATGTTAAGTGAGAGATCTTTTTCCCACTGTACTCTGGGATCTTTGAAAGGGAGGGAATTTAAAATGTTTTTATATATTACAGAAATGCTATCTGAGTCCTCAAAACTGATCGATATTTTTTCCGGCATAGAGGTAGGTGGGAGGTGAGGAAAATTGGGCAGGTTCTGTTTAGCAAAGTCTCTGATTTGAAGGTAGTGAAAGAAATGTGTTGCTGGAAGTTAAGTTTGGAGTGTAATTGTTCATAGGATGAGAAGACGTTGTCTAGGTGCAGATCTCTAAGTGACTTGCTCCCAAATGATTTCCAGACATTAAAAACATTTGAGAGGGTGGAAAAAGGTGGTTATTGTGCAGAGGTGCCACAGATAAAAGCTTCTGTATCTTGATGTACTTCCTACATTGGTTTCATATTCTGAGTGAGTGAAGCACAATTGTGTGGTTAGTATATTGGTAATGACTTGTATTTATTGGGGTACAAAGAAAAGGAATATAAAGAAGTGCGGCAGGATTTTATTTCTATTGCAGACCAAGCCTGTGTATGTTCATCTATTTGTCTCCATGTCCAGGTTTTTATAGCTTGTATATTTGCCGCCCAGTAATTAAACTGAAAGTTAGGTAGAGCCATGCCACCTTCTGCCTTAGGTCTTTGTTGGGTCGCCCTTTGGATACGTGGATGTTTTCCATCCATCCATCCATCCATCCTCTTCCACTTATCCAAGGTCAGGTCGCCGGGGCAGCAGCTTGAGCAGAGATGCCCAGACTTCCCTCTCCCCGGCCACTTCTAGCTTTTCCGGGGGAATCCTGAGGCGTTCCTAGGCCAACCGGGAGACATAGTCCCTGCAGCGTTTCCTGGGTCTTCCCCGGGACCTCCTCCCGGTTGGACGTGCCCAGAACACCTCACCAGGGAGGGCGTCCAGGAGGCATCCTGATCAGATGCCCGAGCCACCTCATCTGACTCCTCTCAATGCGGAGGAGCAGTGGCTCTACTCTGAGCTCCTCCTGGATGACTGAGCTTCTCACCCTATCTTTAAGGGAAAGCCCAGACACCCTGCGGAGGAAACTCATTTCAGCCACTTGTATTCACGATCTCGTTTTTTCGTCACTACCCATAGCTCATGACCATAGGTGAGGGTAGGAACGTAGATCGACTGGTAAATTGAGAGCTTTGCCTTACGGCTCAGCTCCTTTTTCACCACGACAGACCGATGCAGAGCCCACTGTGGACGCAGCACCGATCTGCCTGTCGATCTCACGCTCGTGAACAAGACCCCGAGATACTTAAACTCCTCCACTTGGGGCAGGATCTCGCTCCCAACCCTGAGAGGGCACTCCACCCTTTTCCGGCTGAGGACCATGGTCTTGGATTTGGAGGTGCTGATTCTCATCCCAGCCGCTTCACACTCAGCTGCGAACCGATCCAGAGAGAGCTGAAGATCATGGCCTGATGAATCAAACAGGACAACATCATCTGCAAAAAGCAGTGACCCAATCCTGAGTCCACCAAACCGGACCCCCACAACACCCTGGCTGCGCCTAGAAATTCTGCCCATAAAAGTTAGGAACAGAATCGGTGACAAAGGGCAGCCCTGGATATTCATCTTGAGAGTGTTAGTTCTCCAAGCTAAAGTGAGATGAAGGTTTGACCATCAATGCAAGTCTTGCTTAAGTGTTTCCATGCAGACAGCAAAATGTTGTTGATAAAGAGTTTTATGTTTACTCGTGATGTTTAGCCCAAGGTATTTAAACTGATCTGCGATGATATAAGGGAAGGTGTCCAGTCTAATATTGTGTGCTAGATAGTGAGTTCACTGGAAAGAGCACACTTTTTTAAAAAATTAATTCTGAGACCAGAAATCTTTTGAAATTTGATTAGTGCTGTTAGGACTGCTGGCACAGTGTTTTGAACTGATACATCGAGCTGCTTAGAGATGGTTCAAGATCAGTTCTTGCTGCTGGGATAGGTGCAGGCTCCCCATAACCCTGAGTGTAAGAACATACAAACTTTGACAGATAAGAGGAGACCATTCAGTCCATCCAGCACATTTGGTCACCTAATTTCTAAGTTGTCCCAATATCTCATCCAGATAGCTTTTACTCTTTATCTGTACATACTAGTAGTTTGCTTCCAATTCCCATGATCCTTTGCATGTTGAAGCATTTCTCTGCTTCAGTCTCAATGCTGATAGCTCATTGCCGCACCCACCACACAACGAACCATCTAGATTGGAACCCGAGTGCAGTGGGTGACACCTCAGTCTCGATGCACTTCCCCTTAATTTCTGGAGGTGTCCCCAAGTACATGATTTATTATGAGGTTATTCTTATGGAACAGTTTTATCAGCGCCTTCCAGAATGTTGAGGACATGAATTGGATAGTTGGCTTAGAAAATGGATGTGTGGAAGTTCTGAGTGTGCAGGATCTGGAGAATACCATACTGCCAGAAACAAAGAGTTCATACTGCATTTCAAAGTTGGTTATTTTAACCTTTCTGCTTCCTGATTTACAACCAATGCTGCCAGGACAGGCTCTGGTCCCTCAAGTCCCTTAAGTAGATAAAGCAGATTCAGAAAATAGATGGAGTGGTAGCCCTGCTGCCTCGCAGTAAGGAGACCTGGGTTCACTTCCCGCGTCCTCCTTGCGTCAAGTTTGCATGTTCTCCCCGTGTCTGCATGGGTTCCTCCTGGACATGCAGGTTAGGTGCATTGGCGATCCTAAATTGTCCCTAGTGTGTGTGTGTGTGCGCCCTGTGGTGGGCTGGCACCCTGCCTGGGGATTTATTCCTTGCGCCCTGGGGTTGGCTCCAGCAGACCCCGTGACCCTGTGTTAGGATATGATGACTGACTGAAAAAATGGATGTGATTTGTTTTTAATTTTGAAATGAAAGTAGAGTTGTTCATGATAGTTTTGTTGATAGAAAGTTCAATTGGCATCAAATTAAAATGTGAAGATTTAGTGGCTGTGTGGTGAGCGATTAGTGATACAGTGGCAACAAAACAGGAAATGATCTGGTGTTCTTCATTAACAGGCCATAAAATGTGATCTGATCTCCATCTAAGCCTCAAATTTAGACAAACACAATACACTTACACTAATAACATACAAGCAATTATAAACTTTTAAGTTTTTATTGAACACATCCATCAAACATTCAATGTGCTGTTGAAAACGTAAGTAAACCCTTGGAATTATTAACTGGTCAAACCCCCTCTAACCTCTAAAAAACACTTCCAATAGCTGCAGATGACACCTGCACAACGGTCAGGAGGATTCTCAGACCATTTGTCATTACAGAACTACTTCAGCACAGCCAGATTATTAGGATGTCTGGGGTGAGGTCACGATACAGCATCTCTGGTGGGTTAAATTCTGGGCTCTGACTGGAATTTTCTTTTTGTGAAGCCATTCTGCAGTAGATTTACTTTGCTGTTCGGGGTCATTGTCCTTCTGGAGCACCCAACTTCAGCTGGCAGACCACCAACCTGACATTATCCTGTAGAATACCTTGACAAACATGGGAAATCATTTTCCCTTTGATGATGGCAAGCTGTCCAGGCTCCAAGTCAGCAAGGCAGCACCAAGTCATGTTACTTGAATGTATGTGGTGCCCCTTTATTTATCATACTTGCCGCTGCATATTCTTTCTGAACAATTCAGCCTTGGTTTCATTACAATACAATACAATACAATTTATTTTTTATATAGCCCAAAATCACACAAGGTGTGCCGCAATTGGCTTTAACAAGCCCTGCCTCTTGACAGCCCCCCAGCCTTGACTCTCTAAGAAGACATGGAAAAACTCCCAAAAAAAAATCCTTGTAGGGAAAAAATGGAAGAAACCTTGGGAAAAGCAGTTCAAAGAGAGACCCCTTTCCAGGTAGGTTAGGTGTGCAGTCGGGGTCAATACAATACAATACACAGAACAGAACAAAACATTTTCCCAATAGCATTATGGAGTATCAAGATGGTGTTTGGTAAACTTCTGGTGCAAAGCAATGTATTTCTGGAGAGTTGTGGCTTCCTCCTTGGTGTCCTGCTGTGGACACCATACCTGTTGAATATTTTGCGTATGAATGACTTTTCAACAGAGATGTTCACCTTTTCCCATGAATCCTTTAGCTGTCACTCTGGGGTCCTTTTTACCTCACTGAACATTCTGCATTGAGGTTTTTGAGTTATCTTGGCTAGGCAACCACTTCTAGGGAGAGCAGACCCAGTACCAATCCTCTCCATTTATTTACAGTTTGTCTAACGTTGGACTGATGAATGTCTAAACTCTTTGAAATGGCTTTGTAATTCTTTCCAGCTTTATGCTCATCAAGAATTCTTGATTGTAGATCTTCAGAGATCTTTTTGTGCAAGGTGTGTCTCGTATCAGCACATTCTTCTTGTGAAACTCAAAACGTTTGAATCTTGAGCCACAACTCTAATCTCATTTCATTGGCTAGACTCCAGGTTTGCTAACTCCTGACTCCAGTTAGCTTCTTTTGAAGTCATCAGTCATTGAATGGTGCATCTAATATGCAGGAGAGCAATACAAGAACGTGTGCACTAAGAGTTAAGCCTGACTGTGTTTGTTCATTATTGTAACTTTGATGAAGATCAGATCATGTTTTAAGATACATTTACATATAAATATGGTTCGCCACTGTACTGTCTCAGAGCTCCAAGACACTGGATTCAATCGGAGGCCCATTCACTCCCTGTGTTGAATTTCAGATATTGTCCCAGTATCCATGTCAGTCTTTTTCTGAGACCCTGGTTTGTCTCCACATCCCAAAGACAAGCAGGTTAGGTTGACTAACAACTCAATATTGCCCCAGTATGAGTGACTGTGTCTCACAGGGAGCTGGTGTGAAGTTACTGTTGGTATTATGAAATGTGCATAGTTTGTACTCCTAAGCTGCAGTTTGATCACATTTTTTAATAAGGAAGTGCTCATTTAGGGTCAGCACTGCAGCCTTACAGCTCCCTAATCCTCAGTTCAGGTTCTGTTCTGCTGGAAAGTGTGCGGCAGAAAATAATGTAGAATAAGACCAGAAGATAAAGTGTATACAAGAAATCAGGCAGAGATTTGTAACTGAGAAGTCAAACTGTTTTGTGGAGTAATTACTGATTAGAGATGAGACAGTGTTAGAGCTCGACAAGTAGAAGAGCAAATTAAGTATAATGAAAGTGATTGGGAAAAGAAATACCAAGAAAACTAGACAAAGAATCTGTAAAAACCAATATGAAAACCAAAAAATCACAGTTGCCAAAATTGGGGTCTGTTTTATCTTGGTAGAGTAATATATGTATTGCTCTACTTACCCCTATTGTATTATTAATATGTAGCCCTAGAATGCCTAATCTCACAGACTTACTACTGTATATAACTTATCCCCACCTTCCCTTCTATATCTATAACCTCAGGCAATTAGATGTAATAAAAAGACAAGCAGGAGTTAAGTTACTCATAAAATAATGTATTACTGATAATATTCATAAATAATAACAAAATGCAAAGTACATTTGAATATTGGCAACCATACAACCTGATAAAATGTTGATGTGTAATTCAGGTGGCACACAGACTTGTAGTTACTTCAAAGGTCTCCAGTTAAGGCATCATTGGTGCTCAGCTTTCAGCCACATGTCTGTTCAAAATGGCTGAAGCTGTGCTCTTGATTGTGTTGTCTTCAGTTCATGGTGTGATGGTCTTCTTCATCAGATCAGTAAGAGAAAGATACTTCTACATCATCACAGGTTAGCAAGAGAAATGCTTCTTCATCATATGTTGGTTAGAGAGAGAGAACGTGAGGTTAAGCACGTACATTTATAGATGTTCTCTCCAGCCCCTACAGCCAATAGGACATCATGGTACTTAAAGGCCTCTGAGACAAGCCAATTCCAAACAGCCGTACCTCAGACCAATGGGTGAAACAGAACATCTTAACACCTGCCACGCCCCCAAACCAGATGTTAAACATCCTGGCTTCCTTGCAGGGGGGTTGAAAGACTTTAACAGAGAAATACTCATCAAGCTGGTTTAAGACACATCCCCCCCAAATCCTGTCGTAAAATTAGTCGTAAACGGGCGGCTGGTGGGCAAACACAACTACTTCTCACCAAAGTAACACTAAATTACATTGCTTTGCCTAGATTACAAATAAAGACATACAAAACATTTATCAAGTTGCAAAATCTTACATCACAACAGGGTCTAATAACACTAACCAAGAGCACAGCAACAAACATGCAGCAATTTTTTTTTTAATATTCGTAAACTCAAATAAGGAAAAGTCATCATATTTGAATTCTTTACTTTAAAAAAAAACACTAAAAAGATGTACTTTGACCCGGGGTCCGTGTACTTTTTGGTTTTTGAAATTTCATTTCAGAAAATATAATTTAAAAAAGAAAAAGAAACACGTATTTGATTTTCAACTTAAGAGGGAAAAATGAAAAACGCAAAACAATTACCGGTACTTTTTTGCTTTTGTTCTTTCGCACATCAGAAAAGTAAAATGCAAGAAACGAGAACGAGAAAACGCCCTTTATTTATTTTGTCTGAACCGGACGTTTTTGTAGGTGAACAACCTGGTCAGGTAATGCGCCACTTGCAGCAAACACTGGTCACTGGTGTGTAGACTGGACCACCATCACAACGTTGGAACAGTACTCGGACGTGATTTTAGAGATCAAGACCTGTCATCGAAAATTATATCTGAGTGTCTGTCATATGAACACGGAGAAGCGAGAGGGATTTCTGCGAGAAATGTATGTGCTGACAACTGTTAACTGTTTAAGAAAACTTTCTGTAAGTCACGTTACTCTCCTAACATGTGTTACACTTGTGCGCACTGTTAATACTCAAAACGTTTTCTAATTAGCTAGTAACTAGTAGCCGGTAAAAGTCAATGAGCAACCATTCACACATTTACACACATTCAAAATGTGTTCTTCACTTTCCCTTCAGTTTCCTTCGGAGTACTTAATTAAACAAAATAGTGAATGATGAATACACACGGGTGGGCATTGAGACAAGCTGGATGGAGAACTGTTGGTTCCTTTGTCACTCGCATCTTATTGCTAATAAGGAGCAGTTAAAACAACAGTTGTTTAAGACTAAAACAAGCAATTTAGAGTTCAAAATCTTAACATGCGAGACAACTAAAATTAAGCAGAAAAATTTCACTCTAGCAATAAGTGCTTCATCAGTAATGCATGATTTCCCATGAAGCAATTGGGTCGGAACAAAAACCTGAAGCTACTGCGGCCCTCCGGCACTGACATTGCTCAGGCCTGATTTAAAGGGTCGGAGTCTTAAATCGCAAATCAATTAAATGAAGTTAATTACTAGCAAAAACGAGTCATTAATTAAGAACATGGTTAGAATAAAAACCTGTAGCCATTTTGGCTTTCTAGGATCAGAGTTGGTCACCCCTGATATATAGGAAGAAAACCCAGGGGTAGAATGAAACTGAAACCCAAGTCCCTAAAGCTGCGAGGCATCGGCACTAGAGACTGTGGCACCGTGCCCCTTAACTGTTTAAATCATCCATCCATTTTAAAGTCTGTTTATCCATTTCAGGGTCACAGAGAGTGGTGTTCATTGGGCGCAAGGGGGAACTAACTCTTAAGGGATACCTATACATTTATATTTATATTATATGAATTCTTTTCAGTATATGATTTCATGGGTAGTATGTTGGCACAGTTGTGCCACTGCTGCCTCAACGCCTTAGACTTCTGGGTTCAAATTCAGGCATGGTTCTTATGTATATAGACTGCACGGTGCCCCCCTGTATTTGTGTGTATTTTCTCCAGATACTTTGGTTGCATCCCACATCCTAAAGATGCTCGGGTTAGGCTGATTGATGACTTTTAAATGGAGTAGCGTGATGTTACATTCAGGTCAGGCTCCTCTCTCGATTCTGACCCTGCCACGGTGGCTCCAGATGCTCCCATCTTTACATGAATTATGTATTGTTAGAAACTGATGAAGCACGGATCAAGCAGGAAGTTCAGTGGCACGATGGCTAACACCACAGCCTCTCGGTGATAAGGTTCAAATCTCAGCCTGGTCACTCCACACAGCCTTTTAATAAAAAACAAAAATGGTTCCTGAAATACAGTAGATGGATGTGCTCCCATGTTGTCTATAAATTCTGTTTACAAGAGTTTACCCATTGCAGTTATGAAAATTACAAAACATTCCAACAAGAAAATGTGACATTTAAAAAGTATTCTTTTTGTTTTGCTTTTTTTAAAAAATATGTCCAAGTGTTTTGCATGCCATTCTGAAACCAAACAAGTGCTTACTTTATAGTTAATAGCTTAGCATCATGTTGTATGGACTTGTTTATTTTCTGAGTCATTAATTGTTCCACAGACGTTTACAGCTTTTTAAATAAAACTGATATTTCTTCACCTGATTCTGCTATCTTAGAAGTGATTATTGGGTCTTTAGCCCCAGTGCCAAAGTTAAAATCCATCCATCCATCCATTATCCAATTCACTATATCCTAACTACAGGGTCACGGCGGTCTGCTGGAGCCAATCCCAGCCAACACAGGGCACAAGGCAGGAAACAAACCCCAGGCAGGGCGCCAGCCCACAGCAGGGCACACACACTCACACACCAAGCACACACTAGGGACAATCTGGAATCGCCAATGCACCCAACCTGCATGTCTTTGGACTGTGGGAGGAAACCCACGCAGACACGGGAGAACATGCAAACTCCACGCAGGGAGGACCCGGGAAGCAAACCCAGGTCTCCTTACTGCAAGGCAGCAGCGCTACCCACTGCGCCACCAAAATCTCTTCTGAGTATTCAGATGGCCTATTTAGGGAGATACATCAATACATTTCAGTAAACTGCATACCTTGGTCTACCTCTTGTATCTACTAATTGCACATTTCGCACAAAGTACAGCATCATCACAAATGGTTATAACATTCTGGTTATTTATTTGGTTATCTGGCACTTGAACCTGGTCGTGAGTTCAAATCCTGAACACTCTTGATGTCTGCATGGAATTTGAACGTGTAATTCAATTCAGTCTAATTCAGTTTATTTGTGTTTAACGCTGTTCACTGAATTTTCAGATAAAATGTAAACACAAATCTCTCTATTGTATAAAAAATCTTTTGACGCAACAAGACTTTTTGGAAAAGATGTTTTCAAGTCCCGCGAGTCAAGAATATTGCCATGAGATTCTTTCAAGTCACGCCCTCCTATCAACTATTTTCAACAACAACAACATTTATTTCTATCGCACATTTTCATACAAATGATGTAGCTCAAAGTGCTTTACATGATGAAGAAAGAGATAAAGTCAAGTCAAGTTGGGGAGCATGCACTGGTACAGTGCATTGCCGCACCCAACACACGACGAAATAACTCAGGATCCCGGTTGGCAACCCTCCAGGTAGACACGCAGTCCAGTCCCACCCTCCAGAAATGACCCTCTACCTGTCGCAGCCAGGTATTGGTATTGGTATGGGCAACCCCTTGGCCTGGTCCAGCCACTCGGGTCTTCAACAATAAGGATCTTACGAGCTGGATCACCCTCGGGGAAACGCGCCACATGGCTGTAGTGCCGTAACTGACGCTCCCTCAAAATGCAGGTCATGTGCCTCAATTGGGACTCCATGAGCAACACAAAGTCACACAAGGATTTTCTGGACAGACACACATGAAGGAGTGCAGTCTTTGTCTCAGGTCACTGGATAGCGTCCATGTCTCACAACCATAAAGCAAGACAACAAGCACCAGGACACTAAAGACTTGCACCTTCGTCCTTTCGCAGAGATATCGGGAGCACCTTTTCAGTGACTTCATGACTCCACCCATGCGCTCCCAATCCGTCTACTGACTTCATAGGAAGAGTCACCGGAGACATGAATGTCACTGTCCAGGTAAGTAAACCTCTCAATGATGAGGTCGACACTCTCTCTCCGCAGACAGACACACTGCTGATGGCCGTACCCAAGATGTCATTAAAGGCCTGGCTGTTGGTTTTTATCAGGACCCTCGCAAGCCCAGACACTCAGACCCCTCACTCAGTCTCTTGAGCGCCCCAATCAGAGCCTCCATTGACTCCACGAAGATCACAGCATTGTCAGCAAAGTCAAGATCCGTGAATCTTTCTTCACCAACAGATGCCCCACAGCCGGTGGACCCCACAACCCTGCCCAACACCCAGTCCATACAAGCATTGAACAGAGTAGGAGCAGAACACACTGCTGACGAACCCCAGAATCAACTGGGAAAAACACAGAGGTCCTGCCTCCACTCTGCACAGCACTCATAGTACCAGTGTACAGGCCGGCCATGATATCCAGCAAACTCGAGGGGATCCCACGAACTCTCAGGATATCTCACAGGAGAGCTCGATCAAATGAGTTGAACACTTTGTGAAAATCGACAAAGGCTGCAAAGAAACTCTGCCGATATTTGCATTTGCGCTCCATGAGAACCCTCAGTGCCAGGATGTGGTCGATGGTAGACTTCTTAGGCATAAAACCAGACTGTTCCGGTCGCAGTAGGTGAGCAAGTGATCACAGATCTTATTGAGGACGACTAGCAAGGACCTTACCCAGCACTGAGAGCAGTGAAAAAAGATAAAAATAAATTAGAAAATAGAATTAGGGAACACTAATTAACATAGAGTAGAAGTAAGGTCCAATGGCCAGGGAGGACAGAAAAAAAAAACAAAAAACTTCACACGGCTGGAAAAAAAATCTGCAGGGGTCTTGAGACCACCCAGTCCCCTCTAGGCATTCTACCTAACATAAATGACCTCAATCAGTCCTCATGGTATTCAGGGTTCACGTGGAAGAACTTGATGATGATGAAGGTCATGTGGACTTCTGACCTTTAATCCATCAATGTAGGAACATCACGGTGCTTTGATCAGATGGTGGTGGCGCAGATCGACCACCACAGAAAACCAGAAAAAGAACAGAAGAGAAAGTAGGGGTTAGTACGGATTGCGGAGCCACTATGAATGATAATGATAATTAAATGCATATAGTGAGTATCAGGATTAAACTAAAATGAAGCTACGAGAAAGCCATGTTAAAATAATGAGTTTTAGCAGTTTCTTAAAGTGTTCCGCTTTATTAGCCTGGAAAATTCCTATTGACAAGATATTCCAGATTTCAGGTGCATAACAGCAGAAGGCCGCCTCACCACTTCTTTTAAGTTTAGCTCTTGGAATTCTAAGCAAAAACCCATTTGAAGATCTAAGGTTACGATTTGGAGTGTAAGGTGAGAGGCATTCAGAGATATAGGATGGAGCAGATTATTGAAGGCTTTGTAAACCCTCAGCAGTATTTTAAAGTCAATTCTAAATGACACAGGTGTGTCCAGTGTAATGACATCAAAACTAGAGAGGTGGGCTCGGATTTTCTTTTCCTAGTTAAGATTCTGGCAGCTTCATTCTGCACTCATTGATAGATAGATAGATAGATACTTTATTAATCCCAAGGGGAAATTCACATAATCCAGCAGCAGTATACTGATACAAAGAAACAATATTAAATTAAATAGTAATAAAAATGAAAAGAATTAAAATAAAATTAATGTTCGCATTTACTCCCCCGGGTGGAATTGAAGAGTCGCATAGTGTTGGGGAGGAACAATCTCCTCAGTCTGTCAGTGGAGCAGGACGGTGACAAAAGTCTGTCACTGAAGCTACTCCTCTGCCTGGAGATGATCCTGTTAAGTGGATGCAGTGGATTATTCATCATTGACAGGAGTTTGTTTAATGCCCGTCGCTCTGCCACAGATGTTAAACTGTCCAACTTTAATCCTACAATGGAGCCTGCCTTCTTAACAAGTTTGTCCAGGCGTGAGGCGTCTTTCATCTTTATGCTGCCACCCCAGCACACCACCGCGTAGAAGAGGGCTCTCGCCACAACCGTCTGGTAGAACATCTGCAGCATCTTACTGCAGATGTTGAAGGATGCCAACCTTCTCAGAAAGTATAGTTTGCTTTGACCTTTCTTACATAGAGCATCGGTATTGGCAGTCCAGTCCAATTTGTCATCCAGCTGCACTCCCAGGTATTTATAGGTCTGCACCCTCTGCACAGTCACCTCTGATGATCACAGGGTCCATGAGGGGCCTGGTCCTCCTAAAATCTACCACCAGTTCCTTGGTCTTGCTGGTGTTAAGATGTAAGTGGTTTGAGTCGCACCATTTAACAAAGTCTTTGATTAACTTTCTGTACTCCTCCTCCTGCCCACACCTGATGCAGCCCACAATAGCAGTGCCATCAGTGAACTTTTGCACATGGCAGGACTCCGAGTCATATTGGAAGTCTGATGTATATAGATTAAACAGGACCGGAGAAAGTACAGTCCCCTGCGGCGCCCCTGTATTGCTGCACACAATGTCAGACCTGCAGTTCCCAAGACGCACATATTGAGGTCTGTCTGTAAGATAGTCCACAATCCATGCCACAAGTGTCCATTTATGTCTTTTTTGGGTGGTTCTGTGAGGAGTGCATTACAGTAATCTAGTCAACTAAAAACAAAAGCGTGAACTAATTTTTCTGCATCTTGCAATGTTATAAGAGGTCTAACTTTTGCTTTATTTCTTAAGTGAAAAAATGCTGTCCTAGTGATCTGATTAATATGCAATTTAAAATTCAAGTCAGAGTCAATAGTTACCCCTAAATTCTTTACCTTCGTCTTGACTTTTAATCCTAATGCATCAAGTTTATTTCTAATACCCTCATCCATCCATCCATTATCCAACCCGCTATATCATAGCTACAGGGTCATGGGGGTCTGCTGGAGCCAATCCCAGCCAACACTGGGCACAAGGCAGAAAACAAACCCTGGGCAGGGTGCCAGCCCACCCGCAGTCTAATACTTTCATTATATCCATTTTTGCCAATCACTAAAATTTCTGTTTTCTCCTTATTTAGTTTGAGAAAATTACTACTCATCCAGGGCGGCACAGCTGCTGCTTCGCAGATTGGAGACCCGGGTTCGCTTCCGGGTCCTCCCTGCATGGAGTTTGCATGTTCTCCCCGTGTCTGCGTGGGTTTTCTCCGGGTGCTCCAGTTTCCTTCCACAGTCCAAAGACATGCATGTTAGGTGCATTGGTGATTCTAAGTTGTCCCGTGTGTGTGCATGCACTGCAGTGGGCTGGCACCCTTCCCAGGGTTTGTTTCGTGCCCTGTGTTGGCTGGGATTGGCTCCAGCAGACCCCTGTAGTTAGGATATAGCCGGTTGGATAATGGATGGATGAACTATTCATCCATTCAGAAACACAAGTAAGACATTGTGTCAGTGAATCAAGAGTGTTGGGGTCGTCAGGAGCTATTTTCAAACAAGACCACGGTCCTCTCATCTCTCAGTCTTGTGAATGCTTTTGTCAGACACACTTCCTGCTCTCTCAGCTCTTACAAATTTTAACGTTTTCCTCACTTTAAGTTCCCAATTAAAGAAGACGTATTATGTCCAAATCTTATTGAAGAATTTAATCACAAAGGGTTATCAACAGTATAAATGAGTACACGGGCAATCCTAGCACAGAGATATGATGAAGTCAAGTGAATTTATGTCAAAAATGTCGATCAGTAACACGGCAAATTAGTTGATTGCGTATCAATAGTCTATGCTGAAACAGTTGGTGGTGATTGTACAGAAGATGAAAACAACAATTTACAATATCACGAAGAATATCTACAGCCATTAGCATCATCCAGTCTTCCACTGGTCGAATTACTGTAGAAAGACAGATGTATCCAAGAAAGGTAATGTAGTACATCTTCAGGGGATAACATAAGACACCAAAGGAGATCTTGATATGCCATTTGTATTAAAACGTTAACAGTTTCCCGTTAGAATAGCTTTTGCAAAGACAATTAACAAATCTCAGAGCCAAACATTTGAAAAAGTCGATTATTTAATAGAGAGAAAGAAACAAAAGTCAATCACAGGCAGTTATACGCCACGTTGATGCAAATATGACACTTCAAATGAAAATTAAAATCTGTTTAAATTGTACATCCACATCCCCATAAGCAAGCGGCAGAGCCGCAAAGTGGCTAGCATATAGGGAGTTGCCGAGCGAATTGAGCAGGGGAAAAGCCCCCTAGTTGTACAAATTACTAACTACATAATGCGTACACATAAAGACACCGATTCATTTAAGCACACAAGGAAATAAAGTAGTTTGAAAGTGATTAGCGTAAATGAAGTGCAACATTATCTGTTAGTTACTTAATTCTTGAACCTATGGCTCAGTGACAATGGAGAAGAGGAAAACAAAAACTCAGTCTACAGCATCCCTGAAGGAAATAAACCTCTGGGGGGTCTTCAGCTGTAACAGAGAAAGTCAGATGTAATCCTGTAGACCTCAGCCCAATGGTCACCTAACCCACTCCGGGATATTCTATTCTGCTCCTCCCATTTAGTGGTCACCACAGTGGATTACCCGTCTCCACCTATTCCTGTCTTTAATATAATTTTTTTCTGCCAAACCGATTGCCTTCATGTTCTCCTTCACCACATCCATAAACCTCCTCTCTGGCCTTCCTCTTGCCTGGCAGTTCCATCCTCCACTTTCTTTTCCCGATGTACCCCTTCTACACATATCTAAACCTCAATCTAGTCTTTCTCACTTGGTCACCAAATTGTCGTTCCTGTGTTGTCCCTCATTACTCCGAATGAAAATCGTAGCATCTTCAACTCAGCCACTTTTAGCTCTGCCTCCTGTCTTTTCATCAGTGCCGTCGTCTCCAAACCATACAACATAGCTGATCTTGCTACCATTTTATAGACCTCCCCTTTCATTCTTGCAGTTACTCTACTATCACAAATCACTCCTGCTGCTCTTCTCCACCTAGTCCACCCTTCCTGCACTTTCTTCTTCACCTCTGTGCTGCACTCTGTTGCTTTGGACTGTTGAACCCAACTATTTCAATTCATCTACGTTCACCACCTCTGCTCCTTGCAGTCACACCACCACTTTCCCACTCATTTATGCCCATGTACTTCTATCTTATTCCTGCTGATTCTAATTCCCCTCCTCTCCAGTGCGTACCTCTGCTTCTCCAGTTTTGTCTCAACCTGCTGTCTATTTTCACTACAGTTGATAATGTCATCCATGAACATCAAAATGTACGGAAACTCCTGTCTGAACTCATCTGTCAACCTATCCAGGAAAGGGCTCAGAGCCGATTCTTGATGTATGCCAACTGAATCTTTCCATCCACAGCATTGTGCCTGCAGCACACAATATGACCAAAGTGGTGTGAGGTCTCCAAATTATTAACGTAGGTCATAAAGCAAGAGTTAATCCTCTGTAATATGAGTGGCTACTTTAATGGTTGGCTATGGCCTACAACGGCCCAAATGAGTACCATCAGAAGACAGGACTCAGGACTGCACACTAGAAGAAAAATTAAAGATAAATTGGAGTATAAAATCATATTTTGAAGCTGCAGACTGCTTCCATCATGCTGAATCCGAACACAGGGGTCTGCTGGAGACAATCCCAGCCAACGCAGGAACTAATCCCGGGCAGGGTGCCAACCCACCACAGGGCACACACAAACACACTAGGACCAATTTAGAATCACCAATCCACCTAACCTGCATGTCTTTAGACTGTGGGAGGAAGCCCATGCAGACACGGGGAGAACATGCAAACTCCATGCAGGTAGGACTCGGGAAGCGAACCCGGGTCTCCTAACTACGAGGCAGCAGCGCTACCACTACGCCACCCCCAGACTGCTTATATTGACTTTTATATTTTGCTCAAACAAACCAGGATGAACTCATTTACAACCCCTAAGGCAGAGTTCTGAAACTCTGGTCCTGGCTGCAGGTTTCCATTCTAACCCTTTTCTTAATTAGTGACCCATTTGTGCTGCTAATTAACTTCTTCTGAATTATTTTTAATTGACTTGTTTTTTCAGATTTGTTTCCCTGAATGTCTTCATCGTTCCTCTGAATTGCTTCATTCCATTCCTTAAACAGCACCCAAACAGAAATGAAATGAGAAGTGAGTGAGCCAACAGAAGACCAACTAAGTCAGGGCCCCAAACCCCAACCGATTTCACTCCAAATCGCTGCTTAATTAATAACTATTAATGTTCTCTTTTCTAAGAGCTCTGTTAAAAGCATTTCTGGGATCTTCATCTTTCTTTATCATCTTATATAATACGCTACCATGGCTGTTCATTTGTCTGTCCAGGTTTTTTAAATCACCTGTAGCTCGCAAACCGTTTCACCTCTTGACTTGAAATTTGATACACATATACTACGTGACGTCTACTATCTGCTTTGTGGGTGATGATTTTTATTACTCTTTTTATTTTTATTTTATTTTATTGTAGAATCAACCCTTGGCAGTGTGCAGTAGGGCGGCCGTGCCGCGCATGCATATGGGCACCGTTCTCATTCCCTACCACCTTCGCTAATCATTCTTGAGGCAGATTGAAGACTTAAATGCCAGCTTAAGTAATTGCAACACAAACACCGACTTAATCAGTTTTAACGCGAAAAGATGCCAGCGAATGAAGAGAAGAAGCCGGCTGCAAGGGTGGAGAAAAGAAGAGCTGCTCAGGAAGCAGCAAGCGCATCAACCTTTGAGCAAACGAATGGTAAACGTATAGAGAAAGAGGACGAGAACTAGGAAGACGCAAGTCAAGTGTATTCACTGCACGTTATTGTGCAGTCCGCCGTTACTGGTTTTCAGATATTGTATGATGGACACAGTTTGCTGAGCATGTTTTAGCTCATTTTGTATCTCACTATTGTTTGGCAGCAAATTAAGGAAAAAGAATCTTCAAAAGCAAGTCGATTACAATGAATTCAAAAGAAGTTAATTAGCAGCAAAAACAGGTCACTAATTACGAAAAGTTTTAGAATGAAAACCTGCAGCCATTGCGGCCCTCTAGGCCTGAAGTTTGAGAATCCTAACTTAAGGCAAATTAATTCCAGGGGCAAGACACATTTCAAGTATTCTCTCTTATATATTCTTCCTTTATTGCACCAGTAATGTATAACTTTAATGAATCTGTTTCCGCCAGTTGATAACTTAATGGTAAATGGAATGGAAAACAGTACGGATGCCACAGGATCAAAAGCTGTTTCACTCAGTTTATAACTTGAGAATGGAAAGCAGTATGGAGGTGCTTAAAGGATTAAATAATTTGAGCAGAGCCATCCAGCAGAAGAACAACTAGCCAATCAAATGTATGCAATGTCACATGTCCCATGTTACAAACTAGGAGTCCTATAGCACATAAGTTCCAAAAGCACTTCTGTAAATGACCACTGGAGGTGGGTATATGGTCAAGCCCCTGATAGTGGTGATGGTGAATGCAGGAGCTTAGTAAAATAAAAGTTTTTTTTTCTCACAAAGTGCTCTGGTATAATGTAAAGCTCTGAAAAGCACAAAAGGCATGAAGGAGTTGCCAATAAAGGCAATCTAAGGTTGTAACACACCTGGTGCACATGGCAAGCCTGGAAAAATGTTACTGATTAACATTAAAGACAATTAACGCCAATGTATGTTTTACCTCAATATCTTATTAGAAAGCATTTGATAAGGTGCCACATGAGAGGTTGGGCATCAAAAGTAGTGGGGGTTCAAGGTGATGTTTTTAGATGGGTGCAGAATTGGCTCAGACACAGGAAGCAGAAGGTGATGGTGTGAGGAACCTCATCAGAACTGGCCAATGTTAAGAGTGGTGACCAGCAGGGGTCAGTGTTGGGGCCGCTGCTATTTGTAATAAATATAAATGATTTAGATAGGAATATACGTAACAAGCTGGTTACCTTTGCAGATGATACCAAGCTAGGTGGATTAGCAGATAATTTGGAATCTATTATATCGTTACAGAAGAACTTCGATAGCAGACAGGCTTGGGCAGATTTGTGGCAGATGAAATTTAATGTCAGTAAATGTAAAGTATTACACATAGGAAGTAAAAATGTTAGGTTTGAATACACAATGGGCGGTCGCAAAATCGAGAGTACACCTTATGTGAAGGATTTAGGAGTCATAGTGGACTCTAAGCCATTGAGAAGGCTAACAGAATGTCAGATTATATAGCGCCTTGATGTGTGCAGTACAAGTCACAGGAGGTTCTGCTCAGTCTTTATAACACACTGGTGAGGCCTCATCTGGTGCAGTTTTGGTTTCCAGGCTACAAAAAGGACATAACAGCACAAGAGAAGGTCCAGAGAAGAGCGACTGGGCTGATTAGATGAGGAAAGATTAAAAGAGCTGAGCCTTTACAGTTTAAGAAAAAGAAGATTAAGAGGTTAAATGATTGAAGTGTTGAAAATGATGAAGGGAATTAGTCCCGTGGATCGAGACTTGTATTTTAAAATGAGTTCATCAAGAACACGGGGACACAGTCGGAAACTTGTTAAGAGTAAATTTCACACAAACATTTGGAAGTTTTTCTTTACACAAAGAACGATAGACACTTGGAATAAGCGACCAAGTAGTGTGGTAGACAGTAAGACGTTAGGGACTTTCAAAACTCGACTTGATGTTTTTATGGAACAAATAAGTGGATAGGACTGGCGAACTTAGTTGGGCTGAATGGCCTGTTCTCGTCTAGAGTGTTCTAATGTTCTTATGAAACACCTCAATGAATTTAAATAACATCAACTTGATAGTCTTGCAAGACAACAGTGTATATCCTTCCCCAAGAATTACATTACAGACCAAAATAAAAACAGAAATAGTAATAACAAGAATTTGAAAAACAGTTCTTATTGGCAAAGGGTTGGAAGTGTTCCATTGTAACAAGTCACCTGAAAAAGAGCAAATGTTTTAGACTACCAGAGAGTCCAACACAGGCTCTTGTATAAGCATCTTCTTTTAAAATCAAAGAAAACAAGTCCTCTTCTTCCACTTTCCTCTTCTTCTAACTCTTCAGGCCACTTTGATTCTTCGGGATAGAGCTCCTCACTGATTTACATACTTTTATCCTCTTCTCCACCATCCACATCTTTGCAGTTATTCATTTTTCCATCAATCAGCCCACTCAGGACCTGTCCAAAATAGTGCTGGGTAATTCCCTTCAGGTCATTGATAGCCAGATTTATCAAGGCACACTAAACATTGTCAAGCTTGGGTCACAAACTTGCACAGAAGACTGGAAAAGGGAACAGGTTTCCCAGGATCAAAACATTTATTGTTGGCAGGTACAAACACAAGACCTTATGAAACAGCAGAAAAGCACACAGGCAAAAGCTGTTGAAACATGGCGGTCCACCTCATCAAGCAGGTTCAAAGGCTCGGAAGCAGCGACTGGAGCAAACACAGTCTGAGGGAGAGATGGCAGGAGAGTGAGCCGTTAGGTTGTCCGGGGCTCACTCTTTTAAAAGTTCTAAACCTCATGCAAGAAGCATGTGGTGTGGTAGGCCTGCAAGCCTGCAACTGTTCCCACAAAGGGGATGGATAAGAGTGTGTTCGTTTTTCATTGAAATACTGATTAAGAAGGAGTTTCTGAAGGGCAGCTGTGTTTCTTTGCTAAAGTTTTACTGTTTAACAGAGAGACAGTTCACCAGTTAAGGGTGTGCCACTGATGGCACTATGTGGGACGAAAAACAGGACAGGGGAACTACTGAACTGCACATGAGCAACGGTCTCCACCATTATGGGCAGCTAACTAATGGTGATACTGATTACAACATATTAAAACCCCCAGGTTTTTGGCAGGCAAACCATATTAGTAAGACCGCATACAGGTCTCAATACAGAATCCAAATACAGTGGATAAAAAATTCAAAAGATCACAAAGCACAAGTGGAAAATACAAGAAAAGTCATAAGAATCCCTAATGCCAGGAATTGTAGGAGACCTTCTGGATTTATAGAGAGAAGGGCAGTTCCAGGCAGTGATTGACATGTGGTTCCGCCTCTTGGGGAACCACCCATAAAACACAGAATGCAACACAGGCAGCCTACACACATAGTTAAAAATCAAAAACAAAGAAAAATGCACATAATCAACAAAAGTAACATTAACTTAAAGAAAACATTTGAACAAAGTGGATGAGAACAGGCATTTCAGCCTGTATTATCGTGGTATTTCCCTCTACTTGTCCTTTACCTAGGGGTAAGTGTACTCATCAGGTTTGTTACCGGATTGGTCTACTGTTGCACTTTAAGATTAAAACACACATACATAGATATACGCATAAACACAGAAACTCAACAGTGCCCTATGAATGACACACACAGCTGGTTAATCTCTAGCACTTTAAACCACACAAGTGCCCTACGAATAACGCAGCCTGTCACTCTCTCAGCACTTACAACATACAATGTTTTAAAGATATCTCAGACCTAAATATTACTTTTGGTCTCCAAGAAAATATTCAAACATACAAAGGCTCAGCATCCATGACTAAAGGCGATTTATCAGCCAAGAATGCCTTACTTTACGTACTGTTCCCTACTATGTGGTGGAGCAAACCTCATGCTGCACCAGGTGCTCAAAGAAATCTACCTTATTACTTCAGTCACTACAGGCATTAAGACAAAGCATAGAAAGTTAAAAGCAGCATGGTATTTATTACAGGAATAATAATATCAGTGGAACGAAGACTAACAGAAAACAGGACTGATAGTAAAGTCTGGATATATATAGACTTAAGAAAAAGCTTATGAAAAAGTATAGATTACAAGTTAAAAGTATAGATTATAAGTGGCTTATGATCTAGCACTCGTAGTTGTTCATGAGATGCTTTTCAGACGATCAGATGAAAACGGCCGCAAGTTGCCAGTGCGCCCTCTCCTTAGACGTTGCTCTATTCTCTTCTCCTGACATCTTTGTCCCCTCTTCTTCCCGGTGTCGCTCTTCAGATGAGGAATATTTATTATAAAATTCTACCCGGGGGTGTTGCAAGATGTGATTGTTAAATATTGTGATTGACTGGCTGTCAATATGATGAATGAATTGATTTATCCATTTTCCCAAACAATACAACTTTTGATGAGGCTTAGTACTACTGGCATGTCTTCCTTTCCCAGGCTGTAAACCAATTTAGCAACTTGCTGTCCCAAATGTCCAGGTTATAAACTAATCGATAGCCTTAGGCACCAGCATGTCTTCCTTTCTTTGCTGGAACAGCTGTTTTAAAAGTGAGGTACAACTGGGAAGTGGATATACTTTGATGTGTCCTGAATTTAGTTCATCTGTTGTTTTGTCTTGAGCAAAGCATAATGAAAATACAGAACAAAATTCATAGATTTTGTACCCCACAATACAGCCCAATAAAGCCCATCAGGCCTATCCACTTAATTTTTCTAAAGTAACATCAAGTCGAGTTTTGAAGGTCCCTAAAGTCAAATTTTCTACTACATTACTTGGTCACTCATTCCATGTGTGTGTGGTTCTCTGTATAAAGAGAAAAACTTCCTAATGTTTGTGTGAAATTTCCCCTTCACAAGTTTCCAGCTGTGTCCCCGTGTTCTTGATGAACTCATTTTAAAGTCATCGTCTCGATCCACTGGACTGATTCCCTTCTTCATTTTAAACACTTCACTCAGGTCTCCTCTTTATCTTGTTTTCCTTAAACTGTAAAGGTTCAGCTCTTTTAATATTTCCTCATAACTCGTCCCCTGTAGTCCTGCAATCAGCTTAGTTGCTCTTCTCTGGACTTTTTCTAGTGCTGCTATGTCCTTTTTGTAGCCAAAAACTGCATACAGTAGTCCAGATGAGCCCTCATCAGTGTGTTAAAAATCTCCTGTGACTTGTACTGCACACATCAAGGCGCTATATAACCTAACATTCTGTTTGATTTCTTAATGGCTTCTGAACACTGCCTGGCAGTTGATAGTGTCGAGTCCACTACGACTCCTAAATCCTCTTGATAAGCTGTATTTTTGATTTTTAGACGTCCCATTGTGTATTCAAGCCTAACATTTTTACTTCCTACATGTAATACTTTACATTTAGATATATAGATACTTTATTGATCCCAAGGGGAAATTCACATACTCCAGCAGCAGCATACTGATAAATAAAGCAATATTAAATTAAAGAGTGATAACAATTAAGGTATAACAGAAAATAACTTTGAATAATGTTAACGTTTATCCCCCACGGGTGGAACTGAAGAGTCGCATAGTGTGGGGTCTCCTCAGTCTGTCAGTGGAGCAGGACGGTGACAGCAGTCTGTCGCTGAAGCTGCTCCTCTGTCTGGAGATGATCCTGTTCAGTGGATGCAGTGGATTCTCAATGACTGACAGGAGTCTGCTCAGCGGCCGTCGCTCTGCCACGGATGTCAAACTGTCCAGCTCCGTGCCTACAATAGAGCCTGCCTTCCTCACCAGTTTGTCCAGGTGTTATGCGTCCCTCGTCTTTATGCTGCCTCCCCAGCACACCACCGCGTAGAAGAGGACACTCACCACAACCATCTGGTAGAACATCTGCAGCATCTTATTGCAGATGTTGAAGGACGCCAGCCTTCTAAGGAAGTATAGTCGACTGTCCTCTCTTGCACAGAGCATCAGTATTGGCAGTCCAGTCCAATTTATCATCCAGCTGCACTCCCAGGTATTTATAGGTCTGTACCCTCTGCACAGTCACCTCTGATGATCATGGGGTCCATGAGGGGCCTGGTTCTCCTAAAATCCACCACTAGCTCCTTGGTTTTGCTGGTGTTCAGGTGTAGGTGGTTTGAGTCGCACCATTTAACAAAGTCCTTGATTAGGTTCCTATACTCCTCCTGCCCACTCCTGATTCAGCCCACGATAGCAGTGTCATCAGTGAACTTTTGCACGTGGAAGGACTTCGAGTAGTATTGGAAGTCTGATGTATGTTGGCTGAACAGGACCAGAGAAAGTCCAGTCCCCTGCGGCGCTTCTGTGCTGCTGACCACAATGTCAGACCTGTAGTTTCCGAGACGCACATACTGAGGTCTGTCTGTAAGGTAGTCCACGATCCATGCCACCAGGTATGAGTCTACTCCCATCTCTGTCAGGTTGTCCCTAAAGAGCAGAGGTTGGATGGTGTTGAAGGCGCTAGAGAAGTCCAGAAACATAATTCTTACAACACCACTGCCTCTGTCCAAGTGGGAGAGGGATCGGTGTAGCACATAGATGATGGCATCCTCCACTCCCACCTTCTCCCGGTATGTGAATTGCAGAGGGTCGAGCGCGTGGCGGACCTGTGGCCTCAGGGGGTAAAGCAGCAGCCGCTCCATGGTCTTCAACACATGTGACGTCAGAGCGACGGGCCGGAAGTCATTCAGCTCACTAGGATGTGATACCTTTGGGACTGGGGAGATGCAAGATGTTTTCCAAAGCCTTGGGACTCTTCCCTGTTGCAGGCACATTTACTGACATAGTAGGATTTTATAACGTGTTATCCATAATAGATGCAATGAGAAGTCAGGCAAAATTATATTTTTATCAATTAACTGAACAGATTACAATATACAAGCTTTTGAAGAGGCTTAGGTCCCTTCTTCAGGCAACCAAGTTCCCTATTATTGCAAGTACAGAAGATAAAGAGAAGTGATTAATTTACACTGAGATGTGGCCTGGGATGGCAAGAGGTTATTGGAGTGAACCAAGACTGTGACTTTAAAATACATTCATCAAGAGTAAATCAAGGGTAAACATTGAGAAGCTATTCTTCAAACAGAGGACCATAAACACATGGTGCCTTGGGGACCTTCAAAGCTCGACTCAATGTTATTTTGGAAGAATTAAGAAGATTGGACTGGCGAGCATTGTTGGGCTAAATGGCCTGTTCTCGTCTAAATCTTCCTGATGTTCTAATGCCGGAGAAGCACAGCTTCCCCTGCAGCAATAAGGCACAAGTCATTAAGTCTTCACCTCTTTGGCCAAAGCACAATGAGTTTCATTGCCAACCTTATCATCTCCTCCAAAAGAGACCATGAAAAGCTAAAAAATGACCCAGGCAAGCTGAATTAGAATTTAGAATGCTTTCTGAGTCCAGCCCATAAATACTCAATACCACGGAGGGAAAAAATTGCCTATATTTGGGCATTTTTTGGGGGAAGCCAAGACTGCAAAGCATACCAATGCTATTCCTAACAATGGGAAAACAGCCAAAATGCTTTCTGCGTTTCTCTTGGAACAGAGTTTACTTATAAAGACCTCAAAAATAAACATTGGAGGGTAAAAAAGATGGAGTGTGTAAGCCAGGGGCCGGCAGCAAATGTAAACAGCGACTCCACTCCTTAAACAATCCCTCCCAACCGGCAGCACTTCTGCGAGGGCATTCAGAATGTGAGGCTGAAAACGAGAGGTAACAGATTAAAGGAATACATGGCCTGGATAGACGGCTCTTACTGATGCAATGTATGGGTCACAGGCCAGTGGAAGAGGTTCAGCACACTGGCACAAATAATATAAAGTGAATTCAGAAAAGATTCAGACCCTTTCACTTTCTGCACAATTTATTGCTTTGTAGATTTCATTTTAAATGCATAAATGTACCATTTTGCTCACCAATCTACACTAAATAATCCACAATGACAAAGTGAAAATGTGTTTTCAGGTAGATATGCAAATGTATTAAAAATCAAAAACTGAAATCTCCCACTTATATAAGCATTCACTCCCTTTGCTGTGGCACTCTACATTGTGGTCAGTGGTGTCCTGTTGGCTTTAATTCTCCATAAGATGTGTCTAGAGCTCAATTGGAGTCCACCTGTGGCAAACTAATTTGACTGGACATTATTTAGAAAAGCTTAAAATACACACCTGTGAAGAGAAGGTCCACAATTCACACTGAAGGAGAGGACAAAAACCAAGCCATGAAGTCCAAGGACCTTTCTGTAGACATCCACATTCAAATTATGGTATAGATCGGGCAAGGGGATAAAACCATTTGTAATGCTTTGAGTGTTCCCAGCAGAACCGTGGCCTTAACAATTGTGAAATGGAAGATGTTTGGAGCCACCAGGACTCTTTCTCTCAGATAGGGAGGTGCTCAAGAATCCAGTAGACACTCTAACAAAGCTTCTGAAGTCTGCTTAGATGGGAGAACCTATTGGAAGGACCGTCACCTCTAGCGGCACAACATTAAGCTTGTGTTTATGGTAGGTTGGTAAAGGCACTAGATAGATAGATAGATAGATAGATAGATAGATAGATAGATAGATAGATAGATAGATAGATAGATAGATAGATAGATAGATATGAAAGGCACGATATAAGAGATAGAAAAGGCACTATATGATAGATAGAAAAGGCACTATATGATAGATAGATAGATAGATATGAAAGGCACTATATAAGAGATAGAAAAGGCACTATATGATAGATAGATAGATAGATAATGAAAGGCACTATATAATAGATAGAAAAGGCACTATATCATAGATAGATAGATAGATAGATAGATAGATAGATAGATAGATAGATAGATAGATAGATAATGAAAGGTACTATATAATACATAGAAAAGGCACTATATCATAGATAGATAGATAGATAGATAGATAGATAGATAGATAGATAGATAGATAGATAGATAGATAGATAGATAGATAGATATGAAAGGCACTATATAATACATAGATAGATAGATAGATAGATAGATAGATAGATAGATAGATAGATAGATAGATAGGTAGATATGAAAGGCACTATATAATAGATAGAAAAGGCACTATATGATAGATAGATAGATAGATAGATAGATAGATAGATAGATAGATAGATAGATAGATATGAAAGGCACTATATAATAGATAGAAAAGGCACTATATGATAGATAGATAGATAGATAGATAGATAGATAGATAGATAGATAGATAGATAGATATGAAAGGCACTATATAATACATAGATAGATAGATAGATAGATAGATAGATAGATAGATAGATAGATAGATAGATAGATAGATAGATAGATAGATAGATAGATAGATAGATAGATACTTTTTACAGAAGCTCTTTAAATAAATAAAGTTAATAAATAAAGTAAACAAAAATATACACCTGCTTTGGGCTGAACAATACCAGAATGAAAGCATGAAAATTCAAAAGAAAGAAAAGTCATGATTTGGCAGTCACAGTCTTAGTGAGGCCTTATGCAAACACATCGCAGTGGGTATAAAGGAGCCCCCGTAGAGTTGTTTCCTGACACACTTCTGCTGAATGCTTTGATTGGCTGGAAGTCCTCAGTGTTGGTGTATGCAGGAGGCGCACTTATAAAGCCCACGTTATTGTATTTTCTTTTCTTCCCTTGTGGGAAACATCTTCCCCGTCTCCCGCAAGCACAACAACACAGTCCAAAGCACAAACCAGTGCACAATACTTTCCTTCTCTTCCTTTCTCTCCTCCACTCCTCTTTGGCATGCTTTGTCTCCCTCCTCCTGACTGTGGCTCCCCGAGTAGTGGCTGCTAGTTCCTATTTTAATAAGGAACCCGGAAGTGCTCCAGGACCTAATTCTAGTAACGCTTCCGGGTGTGGTGGAAGAGCTGCTCTCCAAGGCTCAGCAGTAGCTGCAGCACCCCCTGGCAGTGCCACCAACTGTAAGGATCCCAACAGGACTGTATCCAACTCCATCTCCTATGAAGCCCTGTGGGAGTCCAAGGCACCACTGCCACCCAGGGGGACTGCCATCTAGCATTCCTGGGGAGGTAATGCTGTGTCCACACTTGCTCCCCCCAGTCCTTCCAAGGAAGAGGCATCCATGCTGGGCAAGGACCCTGGCTGTCTATGACAACATAAATGTTTTTTGGCACTTTGTTAAACTTGTTTCTTTTATATTTATTTTTTTTTTCATTTCGCCCTTTGTAATACCAATCGTTTATTAGCATTGTTTAGCTTTAGTTCACCTCCTGAGGTTTGCTTTCTCTTATTTTGTTGTTGTTGCCGTTTCTTTGCCACCACTCCATACTTCCAGTTGGAATTTCTTTACCCTATCGAACTGATCTCCCCTTCATACCATTCCGAAGATCTTTTGTTTCAGCGAACACTTTATTCAGTCTCTTGAGAATCAAATGTTAGTGCGCCCTTTCACCACCTATTTTAAGGAACCTGATCTTTGGCCAGCTGTCTGAATCAAACAGAACAAAACAGACTTGTGGGGTCAGCAGTGGGGCGGCAGGCAGTGTGATCTGGCAGCTCAGTTGTTGGACTTTGAAAGACAAGGTCACCAGCTCAAGTTCACCTTTGACTGACTCTGTGACTCTGAAGCAGTCATTGTGTTTACATGCATGCGCATAATCGGGTTAAGATGAATAACCCAGTTAAGGCGGAAACCATTTACATGGGTAAGTAATTTTCTAGAGTTCTTGTTGTGGTGTGAAATTTTATACTGTATGTAGGTTGATAAATATTTTGTCTTTATTTGTAATTCAGGCAAAACAAATGTAATATTAATATATATTATCTATATATACAGTGGTGTGAAAAACTATTTGCCCCCTTCCTGATTTCTTATTCTTTTGCATGTTTGTCACACAAAATGTTTCTGATCATCAAACACATTTAACCATTAGTCAAATATAACACAAGTAAACACAAAATGCAGTTTTTCAATGATAGTTTTTATTATTTAGGGAGAAAAAAAATCCAAACCTACATGGCCCTGTGTGAAAAAGTAATTGCCCCTGAACCTAATAACTGGTTGGGCCACCCTTAGCAGCAATAACTGCAATCAAGCGTTTGATAACTTGCAATGAGTCCTTTACAGCTCTGGAGGAATTTTGGCCCACTCATCTTTGCAGAATTGTTGTAATTCAGCTTTATTTGAGGGTTTTCTAGCATGAACCGCCTTTTTAAGGTCATGCCATAGCATCTCAATTGGATTCAGGTCAGGACTTTGACTAGGCCACTCCAAAGTCTTCATTTTGTTTTTCTTCAGCCATTCAGAGGTGGATTTGCTGGTGTGTTTTGGGTCATTGTCCTGTTGCAGCACCCAAGATCACTTCACCTTGAGTTGACAAACAGATGGCGGACATTCTCCTTCAGGATTTTTTGGTAGACAGTAGAATTCATGGTTCCATCTATCACAGCAAGCCTTCCAGGTCCTGAAGCAGAAAAACAACCCCAGACCATCACACTACCACCACCATATTTTACTGTTGCTATGATGTTCTTTTCTGAAATGCTGTGTTCCTTTTACGCCAGATGTAACGGGACATTTGCCTTCCAAAAAGTTCAACTTTTGTCTCATCAGTCCACAAGGTATTTTCCCAAAAGTCTTGGCAATCATTGAGATGTTTCTTAGCAAAATTGAGACGAGCCCTAATGTTCTTTTTGCTTAACAGTGGTTTGCGTCTTGGAAATCTGCCATGCAGGCCGTTTTTGCCCAGTCTCTTTCTTATGGTGGAGTCGTGAACACTGACTGAGGTGCTTTTGGTCTACTTCTCTGTGTCAGGCAGCTCCTATTGAAGTGATTTCTTGATTGAAACAGGTGTGGCAGTAATCAGGCCTGGGGGTGGCTACGGAAATTGAACTCAGGTGTGATACACCACAGTTAGGTGATTTTTGAACAAGGGGCAATTACTTTTTCACACAGGGCCATGTAGGTTTGGATTTTTTCTCCCTAAATAATAAAAACCATCATTTAAAAACTGCATTTTGTGTTTACTTGTGTTATATTTGACTAATGGTTAAATGTGTTTGATGATCAGAAACATTTTGTGTGACAAACATGCAAAAGAATAAGAAATCAGGAAGGGGGCAAATAGTTTTTTACACCACTGTATATATAAAAGCCAAATACCACTGACTCATTCATCACAAAATCTTCTGAGGAGGAGAGGGCTTGGGACTTGAAATTTGGAATGTAGGTTACCCTTGGCTCCTCTGGGTACTCCGGTTTCCTCCCACGGTCCAAAGACATGCAGGTTAGGTGCATTGGCGATTCTAAATTGTCCCTAGTGTGTGGGTGTGTGTGTACCCTACAGTGGGCTGACGCCCTGCCCGGGGTTTGTTTCCTGCTTTGCGCCCTGTGTTGGCTGGGATTGGCTCCAGCAGACCCCCGTAACCCTGTAGTTAGGATATAGCGGGTTGGATAATGGATGGAAGGCTGGAGGTTACCCTTGGCCCTTAGGGGCTCGATAAGAAACGGTTTTAAAAATGCCATGGTCTAATTTCTTGTAGTTTTTTAGACCCGTTTGTATGTCTGTCCACTTTTCATGAGAGAATTACTTAACAGATTTAGATCGAGTTTTTTTCTATAATTTGCTTGAACATTCCATTGATTTTGTGACTTTCTCATCGTGCTAAGTATCATAGTTCGCTTGTGGTACCGATTTATTAGCACGAATCCGAAAGAGACTCATCGGGCTGCGGGGCACTCCTCAACCACGCGTCTGCCTTGGGGCGTAACCTCAGCTCTGCTTAGTTAACGAATGAGAGAACTACTTAACAGATTTAGATCTTTTTTCTATAATTTGCTTGAACATTCCGGTTAATTATGTGACTTCTCTCATTGCACTAAGAATCATAGTTCACTTGCAGGAGCAATATATTCATGCAAACCTGAGACAGAGGCTGCAGGCCGAGGGGAGGGGGAAGAATGACGTCAGGAGCAGAGAGCTGGGCGGGGCCCTCCTCACAGTCCTGTGTCACTGCTATGCAGGCGGAGCCACGGGGGATGGCTAGTTAGTGTATATTATATTAATATTATTCATGAGAACAGCAACACTTTGATGTTTAACCCCCCAAGTCTTTAGGGTCGGGGGAGGGTTTACGATAGGGGTATGCATCAAACCAGTTTGGTAAGTGATTCTCTGCAGGACAGGAAGGTCTTTGGTGCAGGTGTGGAAAGGCAATGTGCAGGGTGGAGCATCAGACCAGCTTTGGTAAGAGGGGCTGTGTTTGGACTGAGAGCCTAAAAGCCATAAACAAAGCAACTACCAACCCCTGCATGGAGGCCAAAGTACCTAACTGGCAAGCATCAGCTCAACAAATGGTCATGGGGACAGGTGTGAAAGGTATTGTGTGCTCCCATTAGTCTGAAGTATGGCTGTTTGGGATTGGGTTTGAAACAGAGGTCATTCTGTACCACAACTCCCTATTGGTGTAAGGGTTTGGACAGAGTATGTAAAAATGTGCTTGCTTTACCCCCAAATTGTACCACCCCTTACACCATTACCATGAAAAGGAAAACATTCTGACGAGCACAGCTCAGTAGCCATATTGAGACAGGCATGCGGCCTGTCCTGAAGAAAGCTAGAAATGATGACTTCACTAGAGACATTTAAAGTGAACAACAAGTCTGTGTGCTGCCTGAGACTACACAGCATCATTTATCAGGCTGTATGGTTGTCAACATTCACATGTACTTTGCTTATTGTTATTATTGTATGAGTACCGTTAATAATACTGTGCATCATTTAAAGTTGTAACTTTACTCCTGCTTGTCTTTTACTCTTTTCAATTGTCTGAGGTTATAAATGTAGAAGGGGAGGTGGGGAGAAGTTATAAAGTACAATACCTTATAAACAGTACTTGGTCTATGGAATTGGAGGCATTCTGACAAAGGCTACACAATAAAGAATACAAAAGGGGATAGACAGATAGATAGATAGATAGATAGATAGATAGATAGATAGATAGATAGATAGATATGAAAGGCACTGTATAATAGATAGATAGATAGATAGATAGATAGATAGATAGATAGATAGATAGATAGATAGATAGATAGATATGAAAGGCACTGTATAATAGATAGATAGATAGATAGATAGATAGATAGATAGATAGATAGATAGATAGATAGATAGATAGATATGAAAGGCACTATATGATAGATAGATAGATAGATAGATAGATAGATAGATAGATAGATAGATAGATAGATAGATAGATATGAAAGGCCCTATATAATAGATAGATAGATAGATAGATAGATAGATAGATAGATAGATAGATAGATAGATAGATAGATATGAAAGGCACTATATAATAGATAGAAAAGGCACTATATGATAGATAGATAGATAGATAGATAGATAGATAGATAGATAGATAGATAGATAGATAGATAGATAGATATGAAAGGCACTATATAATAGATAGATAGATAGATAGATAGATAGATAGATAGATAGATAGATAGATAGATAGATAGATAGATAGATAGATAGATAGATAGATACTTTATTAATCCTTAGGGGAAATTCACAGTAGAGTGTTTTATATGGATGTTTAGTCAAATTGTGACTTTTTTTTATTGGTTTCTATTACCGAATTGCATGCAGTTTTCCACTTGAGTGTGCAATTTAGCCCGACAACGGAATGGCATACTGCTACATATTCTTCTTACCTTACACCAAATGCTGCTAGAATAATAATAATCTAGTGTGAGATGACACAAAGAACACAGATAAAGAGTTGGGGTACCACCTTGGTAGCCTCGTATAATCTGACAGGCTTTTCTTTGTGTGAATTAGCACACATTTAGTTTCAGAAATGTCTTTACACACACAAGTCCAAACAGAACTGAAGTAGTAACTGGTTTGCTGGTTTATGAAGAAAGATGATTGGAAGGGGCGTGTCCAGGAGATGATGTCAGTGATTGTAGGGCTGTCAATCACCTTTTCTACAGTGGAAAAAAGAGAGAAAGGATCAGAAAACAGTGTTTAGATTAAGCTCTTAAAGCACTGAGGAAGCAGATTCTCTCCCCATTTCTTTTTCTTCTCCATTTATTTTTATCCGCTTATTAAACTTATCGATTTACTTATTTTTACTAGCTTTAAGATTTACTCTATTGGCCATGCTCTCTTTCTCAGTGGTGGGGGTTGATTTGTTTTCAATGCTATTTTTGTAAAAATTGATCTATTTGTATGGAATGATTACAATAAAATCAATAAAATTAAAATAAAAAAAATGAAGGAAGATGATTGGAAGGGGCGGGTCCAGGAGATGATGTCAGTGATTGTAGGGCTGTCATTCACCTGTTCTGCAGAGGGAAAAAGAGAGAAAGGATCAGATTACAGTGCCATCCTTTGGCTTGGTGGGTAATTACATTCACTAGAGCCCTTTATCTGTCTCCATGCGCACGTGCATGATAACAGGTATTTTTACTTCAATAAGATGAGTATTGCGTTTGGTTACTCATTACTTTAAAAAGTAATCGGACTATGTAATGCACATTACTTATAATGTGTTACCCTACTGCTCTTGAGATTGTGGTGCTGAGTTCAGTACTGTACTTTCAGCTCATTATCATAAATTTAGTGATTTCTGGAATATTGAGACAGATTATTTCAGCCAGGAGAAGGAACGCCTCTGAAAATTTCTCTTGTGGATGCTTCCACCTGTGGCTGCTGAATGTGTATGTGAAGCAATAATAAGTTCAATGGACATGAGCAGACTTATAAAACTCTTTGCAGTAACCTGGTTAAGGGTCTACAGTACATGACTACATAATGGGATTATTCCTAGAGAAATCCACCTCCATTAACCAGGTTACTCAGAGGCCAATAAACTGGTGTCTCAAACCAGAATAGGAATTTACATGGCAATTTAGCAATCAGGTTTCTGTGAATAACCAGGTATGTTAACACACCTATTAAGGGGTTTCATCTGTCTGTGAAGCAGCGATGAGGAGTAGACAGGAACATTTGTTCTGTTGATGTCTACTTGTAGAGCTTCTTGGAATGATTTGCCTGTGGAAAAAAATAAATAAATAACAAAGCATTCGGTTTGATTATTCCACAGTTTACTGTGGGGAACTGGAACCTGTTCTGGTAGATCTGGACCAGCGGCAACTGCTGTAAGACTACACAGGAAGCGCCGCCTCCTCTAAAATGTAAAAAAAAAAAAAAGTGTCAAATGTATATTGTTATTACAAACAGTCAGCTAGAACATGCTCAATCAGCGATCATTTTTTGCAGGTTGTCTAACGATTTTTTTTTTCTCATACATAACTGTGGCAGCATGATCCATTAAAACTAATTGAAGTGCACCTTCACGGGACTTCAATTGCACTTCAGAATATTCTTCATTTTCAGTGCAGCAAAACCACATGCTTTAAAATATCATTTCCAGGTAAGCTCAGCGTGTGATGATTGGAGGAAATGTCAAAGGGGCTGGGCCTCTTTTTGATTGACAGCATTTTGGCATTGGAGCAGTTCAAGTTCAGTCCCACGTGGATTTTTGGAAAGTGAAGCTACTGCTCATAGTCAGTCAGTCAGTCAGTCAGTCATTGTCCAACCCGCTATATCCTAACACAGGGTCACGTGGGTCTCCAGCAGCCAATCCCAGCCAGGCAGGAACAAACCCCGGGCAGGGCACCAGCCCACGGCAGGGCACACACACACCCACACACTAGGGACAATTTAGAATCGCCAATGCACCTAACCTGCATGTCTTTGGACTGTGGGAGGAAACTGGAGCACCCGGAAGAAACCCGGGGAGAACATGCAAACTCCACACAGGTAGGACCCAGGAAGCGAACCCAGGTCTCCTTACTGCTAGGCCGCCCCTGCTCATAGTCTCTTATTTGAAAAGTAATATATCCCACTATTTTCATTTGCACATATCCTACTGTACATAAAAACATACATTAGAATTCTTGAGTTTGCTCTTAGTTTCGGTTTAGTAAAGTTTGTTAGTTTCTTTCAAACAGGTAAGCTGTGTGATTTCTTGGTGTTGTTAAAGACATGGAGTTGGATAGTGCAATGCTTCAGCTATATATGGCAAAAATTAGAGGGCTGTAGAGAGGTGCTTCTCCTGCTTTAAACAAGCCAAGCCAGACAGCTGTAACACAAAGAGTCAAAACCGATTAAGCAACCAAACAACTTTGTTCTGTTGGCCATTGAGAGGAAACTGATCTGGAAAAGACTCCCGGTTGGTATGACAGGGTCACAGATAATTTTCTACAAAATGAAAGGTTAGGACATGCGCTGATCGCCCCTTGACACACCCACCACATGGTGAACCATCTGGATTGGGACCCATGTGCAGCCGTGCAACAGGTGACACCTCAGCACCACACTAGAACAGTGTGAGGTTTTTTTACAGTGGCTGGAGTGCCAGTCCTGCCACCAACTCTCAAGTGTTCCCTGCAACTTGGAGGACCTGCCTGTAGAGCTGGATGTGTATCTGACTGGAATCTGTCTTTCTCCACATTGCATCAAGGACAGTCAAGTCAGAGGCACATAGGGGTGAAATGGAAGTTTTTTATTTTTTTTCCAGAAACAAAAAGAAAAAGAGAACAGGACGTCACACAAACAGCTTCTCCCCTATGCCCCTCACAGCATTCACCGTGCTTTTGTTTATTTTAATAATACAATTAACACATTACATACAAAACTATTTACAAAATATTATTCAGATTTTCTGCCTCGCAGTTAAGAGACCGGGGTTCGCTTCCCGGGTCCTCCCTGCGTGGAGTTTGCATGTTCTCCCCGTGTTTGTGAGGGTTTCCTCCGGGTACTCCTGTTTCCTCCCACAGTCCAAAGACATGCAGGTTAGGTGCATTGGCGATTCTAAATTGTCCCTAGTGTGTGCTTGGTGTTTGGGTGTGCCCTGCGGTGGGCTGGCACCCTGCTGGGGGTTTGTTTCCTGCCTTGCATCCTGTGTTGGCTGGGATTGACTCCAGCAGTTCCCCGTGACCCTGTGTTAGGATATAGCGGGTTGGATAATGGATGGATGGATATTCAGATTTTACAGAGGGAACTATTTGCAATATACATAGCCTTACACAATAAAAAATAGTGTAATCCTCGTCACTGCCAAAAGAAATCCTACTCTGTTGGGCCCTTGAGCAAGGCCCTTAACCTTCAATTGCTCCATGGGCGCTGTACAATGGCTGACCCTGCGCTCTGACCCCAAGGGGTATGCGAAAACTAACAAATTCCTAATACAAGAAATTGTATAAGGCGAAATAAAGAACAAAAATAAAAAAATAATAAATCAAGTCGATTACAAATTATTGTAAACACAACTATTAATACAAAATAAATAAAATCTTCTACTTCTTTTAGCTGCTCCCGTTAGGGGTTAGGGGCATACCATCTTTTTTCATCTCTTCCTGTCCTCTTCATCTGTCCTCACTCACCACATCCATATTTCTTCTCTTAGGCCTTCCTCTTCTCCTCTTCCCTGTCAGCTCTATCCTTAGCCTCCTTCTCCCAATATACCCCTCATCTCTCCTCTGCACATGTCCAAACCAACACACTCTCGCCTCTCTGACTTTGTCTCCCAACCATTCCACTTGAGCTGACCCTCTAATGTCCTCATTTCTAATCCTGTCCATCCTCGTCACACTCAATGCAAATCTTAGCATCTTTAACTCTGCCACCTCCAGCTCTGTCTCCTGTGCCACCGTCTCCAGCCCATATAACATAGCTGGTCTCACTACCGTCCTGTAGACCTTCCATTTCACTCTTGCTGATACCCGTCTGTCACAAATCACCCCTGACTCTCTTCTTCACCCACTCCACCCTGCCTGCACTCTCTTCTTCACCCCTCTTCCACAATCCTTGTTATTCTGTACTGTTGATCCCAAGTATTTAATCTCAACAAAATAAAATACGATTTTAAATAAATCAGTGTTGTGTACAGTATGACCATATGTATATTTTGGATTGTTCGTTTTTAATTTTATTGTAAATCAACAAAATAAATAATAGAATAAAATCCATCCATTCTCCAACCCGCTGAACCCGAACACAGGGTCACAGAGGTCTGCTGGAGTCAATCCCAGCTAACACAGGGCACAAGGCAGGAACTAATCCTGGGCAGGGTGCCAACCTACCACAGGACACACACAAACACACCAGGGCTAATTTAGAATCGCCAATCCACCTAACCGGCATGTCTTTGGACTGTGGGAGGAAACCCACGCAGACACGGGGAGAACATGCAAACTCCACGCAGGGAGGACCCGGGAAGCGAACTCAGGTCTCCTAACTGCGAGGCAGCAGACTGCGCCACCGTGCCACCCTAATAGAATAAGATTTAAAATAAAAATGAAGAACCCACAATATACATATGGTCATACTGTACACAATGTCAAATTACATGCTGTTCACCACACTAAAAAAAAAATAACTTTTTCTTAATTTTCAAAAGTAAACACACAAGGACTACCCTATATTCTCAAGTATAAGCCTACCCGAATATAAGCAGAGGTACCTAATTTTACCTACAAAAGCTGGAAAAACTGGAAAAACTTATTGACTCGAGTATAAGCCTAGGGTGGGAAATGTAGCAGCTACTGGTAAGTTTCAATAATCAAAATCCATCCATCCATTTTCCAACCCGCTGAATCCGAATACAGGGTCACGGGGGTCTGCTGGAGCCAATCCCAGCCAACACAGGGCACAAGGTAGGAACCAATCCTGGGCAGGGTGCCAACCCACCGCAGGACACACACAAACACACCAAGCACACACTAGGGCCAATTGAGAATTGCCAATCCACCTAACCGGCATGTCTTTGGATTGTGGGAGGAAACTGGAGCGCCCGGAGGAAACCCACGCAGACACGGGGAGAACATGCAAACTCCACGCAGGGAGGACCCGGGAAGCGAACCCGGATCTCCTAACTGCGAGGCAGCAGCGCTACCACTGCGCCACCATGCCGCCCAATAATCAAAATAAATACCAATAAAATTACCATACATTAATTGAGGCATCAGCTCATTAACTGAGCACACAGCCCAGAATGACTCTCACAGAGGCTGCACAGCACCACACCGAGCCCGCAGCAGTTCTTCTACCGCCCGCAGACCAAACCAGGTACAGTACTGTTCACAGCTTTCTGTCAGGTTGGCAGGGGTGGCGGGACCTGACTCGAATATAAGCCGAGGGTATTCGAGTATATATATAAGAGCTTGGGAAGGATACATATGACTTAATATACACTCAAACATTTCCAAATAATAAAAAATTCAATAAAAATTTGAAAAAGCTTGGGGAGAGCTGAAAACACCACCTACCCCTAACAGCATCCACCGTGTTTCTGACGGCTAAGCCAAGAAACACGGTGCATGCAGGTTGTGAGGTGTAACAATAATTAACGCCCGTACTATAACATACTGTATGACAGGTATACTACTAACTATTCACAAGAATGATTGATTTTGGGGAAGTTCATAACAAAAACAAAACAAAACTACAAGTGACAGGTCTGACATTGTGGTCAGCAATACAGGGGCGCTGCAGGGGACTGTACTTTCTCCGGTCCTGTTCAATCTATATACATCAGACTTCCAATATGACTCGGAGTCCTGTCACGTGCAAAAGTTCGCTGATGACATTGCTATTGTGGGCTGCATCAGGTGTGGGCGGGAGGGGAAGTAGTACAGGAAGCTAATCAAAGACTTTGTTAAATGGTGCGACTCAAACCACTTAAACCTTAACACCAGCAAAACCAAGGAGCTGGTGGTGGATTTTAGGAGGCCCAGGCCCCTCATGGACCCTGTGATCATCAGAGGTGACTGTGCAGAGGGTGCAGACCTATAAATATCTGGGAGTGCAGCTGGATGACAAATTGGACTGGACTGCCAATACTGATGCTCTATGTAAGAAAGGTCAGAGCAGACTACACTTTCTGAGAAGGTTGGCATCCTTCAACATCTGCAGTAAGATGCTGCAGATGTTCTACCAGACGGTTGTGGCGAGTGCCCTCTTCTACGCGGTGGTGTGCTGGGGTGGCAGCATAAAGATGAAAGACGCCTCACGCCTGGACAAACTTGTTAAGAAGGCAGGCTCTATTGTAGGATTAAAGTTGGACAGTTTAACATCTGTGGCAGAGCGACGGGCATTAAGCAAACTCCTGTCAATCATGAAGAATCCACTGCATCCACTGAACAGGATCATCTCCAGACAGAGGAGTAGCTTCAGTGACAGACTGAGGAGATCGTTCCTCCCCCACACTATGCGACTATTCAATTCCACCCGGGGGAGTAAATGCTAACTTACTACTTACTAAGTTATTGTCTGCTTTTTTTTTTTTTTTCTTTTCATTTTTATTACTATTTAATTTAATATTGTTTCTTTGTATCAGTATACTGCTGCTGGATGATGTGAATTTCCCCCTTGGGATTAATAAAGTGTCTATCTATCTATCTATCTATCTATCTATCTATCTATCTATCTATCTATCTATCTATCTATCTATTATATAGTGCCTTTCATCTATCTATCTATCTATCTATCTATCTATCTATCTATCTATCTATCTATCTATCATATAGTGCCTTCCATATCTATCTATCTATCTATCTAATAGTGCCTTTCCTATCTATCTATCTATCTATCTATCTATCTATCATACAGTGCCTTTTCTATCTATCTATCTATCTATCTATCTATCTGTCTATCTATCTATCTATCTATCTATCTACACTTTGCTACAGATGCAGATTAATGTCATAACCAGGATGATACAATTATAGATTAAGGGCCTTGCTCAAGGGCCCAACAGAGTAGAGTCACTTCTTGCGTTTATTGAATTCAAACCGTAGCCTCAAAGCCACCACTCAACCTGTACAAAAAGAGAGAAGGGCAGAATTTACATATAAATAGCGCAATGCAATAATTGACTGATTTCATGATGTAGGCCTAAAATGTGCTTCACCTGTTTGAAAGATCACCTGTCGCCACTGATTTGGACACAAGGCAAGAAGCAGCATTGGAGACAGAGTGTGCCAATCCATCAAAGAACGTACTCACACAGGCAAATTAAAATTGTGAATCAATCTGGAAAAGAAGTTTTTGGGGATGAAGGAGGAGAGCAGAAATATCCAGAAGAAAGCACATAGACATGAAGAGACTGTGCAAACTATGAAGCCAATGGCAAGGCAGAAGCATTAACCACTGCACCACCAGTCAGGTCAGGTCAGGTTGGGGCGCTTGCACTGGTATAGCATGTTGCAGCACCCACCACATGATAAAATGGCTCGGGATCTTGGTTGGCAACCCTCCCAGCCAGACACACGGTCCATTCCCACCCTCCAGAAATGACCATCTATGTGCCACATGCCAGGTGTTACGTGGGTGTCCCCTTGGCCTGATCCAACCGCTCGGGTCCTCAACAATGAGGATCCTGTGAGCCGGATCACCCTTGGGGAATTGCGCCACATGGCAGTAGTGCTGTAACTAACACTCCCTCACAGTGCAGGTAATGTGCCTCATTTGGGACTCTGTGAGCAACACAAAGTCAAGCCAACGGTACCCAAGAATTCTCCAAAGAGACACAGAACTGAAGGAGTCCAGTCTTCATTTCAGGTCACTGGTCACAGCACCACCCACTTCAGAAATAGGCTACATAAAGTTTTGTTTAAGGGTTCACTGATAATTGTCAAGATTAAAAGATTAATAATTGGAATGCAAAGCTCAAGTTTAGCAGTTCATCCTCCATTTTCACCTCAGTGTGTTTCCCTGAGCAATTAATACACACAATGAGCAAATTATTAGGAATACCCATACACCTGAGTATCCATACAATGATCTAATCAGTCAATCCTGTGGCAGCAGCACAATGCATAAAAATCATGGAGATACAAATCAGGATCTTCAGGTCACGTTCACATCAAATATCAAAATGGGGAAAAAATGTAATCTCAGTGATTTCAACTATGGCATGATGGTTGGTGCCAGACAAGCTGGTTTGAGTATTTCTCTAATTGCTGATCTCCAGGGACTTTGACAAACAACCGTCTGTAGAGTTTACTCAGAATGGTGCAAAAAACAAAAAGCATCCAGGAAATGGCAGATCTTTGGATGAAAATGCTTTGTTGATGTGAGAGGTTAGAGGAGAATGGCCAGACTGGTTCAAGCTGAAAGAAAGACTCCAGTAACTCCAATAATAAATCTATACTGCTTATGGTTTACAAAGCCCTAAATAATCTGCTCCATCCTATATCTCGGAAAGCCTGTGACTTTACACTCCAAATCGTAACCTTAGATCTTCAAATGAGTGTCTGCTTAGAATTACAAGAATGAAACTTAAAAGAAGTGGTGAGGCGGCCTTCTGCTGTTAGTCACCTAAAATCTGAAATAGCTGACCGAGGCTACTACGGTGAAGCACTTTAAAAAACTGCTAAAAACTCATTACTTTAACATGGCTTTCTCATAGCTTCATTTTAGTTGAATCCTGATATTCTGTATATGTATTTAATTATCATTTTCATCATGGCTCCACAATCCGTACTAACCCCTACTTTCTCTTCTGTTCTATTTCTGGTTTTCTGTGGGGCCAATCTGCGCCACCACCACCCGATCAAAGCATTGTGCTGTTCCTACATTGATGGATTAAAGGCCAGAAATCCACATGGCCGTCATATGAACCTTGAATACAATGAGGACTAATTGAGGTCGTTTATGTCAGGTAGAATGCCTAGAGGGAGCTGGGTGGTCTCGTGGCCTTGGAACCCCTGCAGATTTTTTTTTTCTCCAGCCATCTGGAGTTTTTTTTTTTTTTCTGTCCTCCCTGGCCATTAGACCTTACTTTTACTCTATGTTAATTAGTGTTCCCTAATTTTGATTCTTATTTATTTTGTCTTTTTTCTCTTTCTTCATCATGTAAAGCACTTTGAGCTACACCATTTATATGAAAATGTGCTACAGAAATAAATATTGTTGTTGTTGATGATGTTATACAACTTTAATGAGCAGAAAAACATCCCAGAATACACAACTCAGACATGACGTTCAGTAGGTTGAACCTTGTAGTAGATAAACAATACAGTAGATGCAGAAGACCACAATGGGTTCTACTCCTGTTAGCCAAGAACAGAATTCTGAGAGTGGAGTGGGCTCTGGATCACCAAAACAGAACAGTTGAAGAATAAAAAAACATAGCCTGGTCTGATGGATCTCAATTTTTGTTGAGTCACACAGTTGGTAGGGTCAGAACTTGGCACTAACAGTATGAATCCATGTACCCAACTTGCCTTGGGTCAACAGTCTAGGCTGATGGTGGTGGTGTAATGGTGTGGGGAATGTTTTCTTGACACACTTTGGGCCTGTTAATTCCAGTCACTCATCGATTGAATGCCATGGTCATTTTACTGTTGTTGCTGATGACCATTGTGGCATCTGGCCGGGACACCCAGGAGGACCAGAGGAGGGCTTGTACCTCCTTACAGACCGCAAGGGGGCGTCCGCCCTGGTTATGTTGGGGGCCACGGGTAAAGGGCTTGGAAGCCCAGCCCTGTAGGGACCCGTGGCCACCACCAGGTGGCGCCCCGGTGCCTGAACAACCCTGGAGCACAGCACTTCCGCCACACCAGGAAGTGCTGGGGGGAAGAAGACAGGGGACACCCGGAGGGCTTCCGGGTGCGCAGCCGGCACTTCTGCCACACTGGGGCGTGTCTGCGGAGGAGTGCCGGGAAGCAGCTGGAGCCCATTTAGCTGGTTCCTATTTAAGGGGCCACCTCCCTTCAGTCGAGAGTGGAAGTCGGGTGGAAGTGGACAGAGCTGGAGAGAGGACTGGAGGCGGTCAAGAGAGAGGCACGAAGGACTGTGTGGCCTGGACATTGGGGGAACGGTGCTGGAGGCAATGGGAAGTGCACTGAAGTAAAACTTATAAATATTGTATAATAAACGTGTGTTGGGTGAACTTAAGATGTCCGTCTGTGTGTGTCCGGGCCAGCTTCCACACCATCCATGTGTATCTCTTCATGACTACAATTTACCCATCTTCTTCCTCTTGATGTCTGACATCACTTCCTATGTCACTACTGCCTTATGTCATTGTCTCTTCTGGTCCTTTGGACAAGCCATATTTATGTTAAAATGTCACATGTAGCTTCAGGACATGTGACATTGCACACATTCGATTGGCTGGCTGTCCTCATTGACGGATGACTCTGCTCAGAATCTTTGATCTTTTTACACGTCTTGTACCACTTTCCTCTCCCAAGCCATAAACAGATTGAAACAACTTCTGGTCCATGCTTATTTTCCGTTCTCAGGTTATAAATTGTGTGATTGTTGGAGAACTGCAAGTTCAACAAAGAGAAAATATTTGGGCACCAAACCGGTTGGCCCTGTTTAATAAACGTGAGTCCAATAAAACATGCGCTCAATGACACTAAATAAACAAACAAAAGTAGCTTCCTGTTGCGGGACATTTCTCTAGGCTTTCAAGCCTCATAAAGTCACGGGGGGAATGAGCTTCATCCTGCAGTGCGTTCTTGTAATGAGTGACGCCTCATTCCTGGGAACCATGGGATATGTATTAGGGAATCCAGAAGGTGCAGAGTAGTTGCCTTCGCTGGACACGTCAAGGTAGAATATTGGAGGAAGACACAGAGGATAAGGATAGCACCAGCGCCCTCTCTCAATCTGGGGTGGTAGTATATACCTCAGAAGAGCCACCTCTTTTTACCCTCTCGAACTTACAGTCTTTAATGTTTGGAAAACAAATGGGATTAAATCATTTAAATATTTGTATATAAATAATGTATTTGCATCCTATGAACAATTACACTCCAAATTTTGTCTCCCATCAACGCAATTGTTCCACTATCTCCAAATAAGAAACTTTGCTAAACGAAATCTGCCCAATTCTCCTCACTTCCCACCTATTTCTATTCCAGAAGAGATGTTGATCAGTCTTGGGGACTCGGACAGAATTTCTGTCTTTCTATTATAAAAAATAAACTTGCGACAAGATGAGATTTTTTCCCGGGGATGAGACATGATCTGTAGAAGAGAGATCTGTTGAAGAGAGACAGAGAGACAGAGACAATTTCACTTCCTGCGAGACGGACGAGTCACGTCATACTTACAACCCTCAGACACAAGTCCTGTGCTACACAGACAGAGCAGGTTAGAGATAATGGAAGTAGGAAAATTTGAAAGTCTCAAAAATGATAGTAAAGATCGCATTAGCGCAAACAAACTGAAAATATTACTCGGGATAAATAATAGCTCAGCGAAAAGAGATCGAATATTCAGGTGCTGAACAGGCTTTTAAACGTTCGAAGTGCCACACAAAATGCAGATCACATGGTATGTAGCAGCAGCACCAAGCTAACAGCTCCTCGAGTAAAGAGGAGGTGAAAAAAACACCTGTTACTTGTTTCCCAATTTATCACCGTTTAAGATGGGTTTCGGAGAAGCGGTTGCGTCTCCTTAAGGTGCGCTCAGTCCCCCTCTTCACAACAGCGCCTAATGCTGGCAGAAAAGGGGGAGGAAGGGTAGGCGAGCAAATTGCAGATCACGCGTGAGGGCAGCAGCAGCATGCCAGCGATTGCTCGGTCAAAGAGGAGTTAAAAAAAATGTTTTTGTTTCCCATTATATCACCTTTTAAGAGGGATTTTGGAGAAGCGGTCGCTGGCAGGGAGTGAATGGAGTTGGTGAGCAAAGCAAGTAGGGCGCGAAGCCCCTAATAATATATAAATACATTTTAAAATCCCATCCCTTTAAAGATCCCAGAGTACAGTGGGAAAAGGATCTCTTACTCAACATTCCAGAAACAGATAGAAGAAAGCCGCACACAGAATTCTTATGAGCTCCATATTTGCAAAACATTCAATTATTCAATTAAAAATCTTTTATCGAGCACATTTGTCTACCTTAAAATTGTCCAAAATGTTTCCAGGTCAAGATCCAACCTGCGAACGTTGCAATCGAGCTCCAACCTCACTGTGCCACATGTTTTGGGCCTGCACCAAATTAACATCATTCTGGACCGAAATCTTTAAATGCCTTTCAAACAGCCTTGGGGTCAACAATCCCTCCTATTACACTAAGTGCTGTGTTTGGTGGGCTCACAGAGGGGCTTAAAGTGGAGTAGAACAAACAAACTGTGATTGCCTTTACTACACTACTGGCACGTGGACTTATCTTGGTCAACTGGAAGAATCCTAACTCTCCTATTCTAAGTCAGTGGGTAACTGATGTTATATATTATTTGAAGTTGGAAAAAATCATATATATATATATATATATATATACTGAGTATCAGAGGTGGGTAGTAACGAGTTACATTTACTCTGTTACATTTACTTGAGTAACTTTTTTAAAAATTGTACTTCTACGAGTAGTTTTACTGCACCATACTTTTTACTTTTACCTTGAATACATTTGTGAAGAAGAAATGCTACTCTTACTCCGCTACATTGGGCAACACTCGAATCGTTACTTTTATTCCATTAGATAAAGTGTGACAGATAATTTTCAATCTGCTCGGTGTAGCGTATGCTGTCAAGTTGCGCACACACCTTCCATTGCGTCTCCAGCTCTGACGCAAGGTTTTGGATGTTCCCAAATCAAGGTGCTGCAGCTTTGAGGACAGATGTTGCATTTTTCGTTTGAAAGCATTAACTGAGCTTATCATATTGACCATGGTTTTCTCTTTTCCTTGCAGTTATAAATTAAGCTCATTCAACATGTTGGTCAGATCGGAAAAAAATGGCAAGTCTAGCACTTATTGATCGTTATTAAGTTGCTTGTACTCTGCATGTTTAATGACAAGGAGAAACTCCTTTTTCTCTGGCCAGAGGTCTTGAAATCTCAGCAGGAATTTCTCCCTAGGCATCTGCCTCCACGAAGGAATTTTTTATCATCTCTCCATCTTGGAAGGACTTCTTATGCTTAATGATCGAGTGACTCACCTGGAATGATGCTTCAGTGTGTCTGCCTTTGCTTTTGAATTCAGACGAGTGAAAAATGACGGCTGTCCGATTAACTGCGATTTTAGTTCCCTCTCCTTTTTCTTTATCAGATCGCTTTTTAGAAGGAAGTCAGTTTCGTAGTTTTTATGAACAGTTCGAAAGTGCCTTTCCACATTTTCCTTCTTTGGAATAGCAATGATAGGTTGACAGATCAGACAAATGCACTTCGATTGTGACATTGTGAGAGAAAAAAATCCTCTTCCAATTCTGTATCCAGCCCATAAACAACTATTTTTTTTTAAATCCCTTCTTTAGTCATTATAAATTGGAAGGCTAACTAGATCACTTAGAGTTTTGCAGTAGCTCCCGCATTTGATCATAAGTGCAGGATGACCAGTGTGTTAGAAGAGATCTCAGACTGGCCGTCCTGTATGTCAATCAAGTGGCAAATGCCATAGGGAGGATATATGATAGACTAACATTTACAAAAACTTTTTTTGAATGCAACGTGATCTACCTGTACTGCCTTTCTGATCTACCGGTCAATCGCGATCGACGTATTGGACACCCTGACTTAGAGGATCTGTGCAAAACTTTTTTTAAAACCTGGAAGGACCTAATCAATAATATTTCAGAATAAACATTTATATTGGAGGAAAAGACTCCATTCTCTCTTTACTTCACTCATTTGTTTTACTCAGGCTGTTGGCCTTCCTCTCTTTCTCATAGGTGGCTGTTGATTTGAATTTAATTCTGTTAAGTTTTGGCTTGATTGTATGGAATGAAATATATGTTTGTTTTTTTTTTTTAATTTTATTACAATCCATACAAAGCAATCAAGTTTTTACAAAAAGAAAAATTGAGTTAAGAACAGATCGATCCCCACCCCTGAGAGAGAGAGCAAGCCAAACGGCATAAAATTTAAGGCTTGTAAACATACCTAAATTAATAAATTCTCTGTGCTTCGTGAACTTATTTTAAAATATTACTGATTAGATCCTGCCATGTTTAGAAAAAAGTCTTTACGGATCCTCTGAGTATTTGATTTTTTCCAATTTCAAATAATATAACACATCGGTTTCCCACTGACTTAAAAGAGGAGAGTTTGGGTTCTTCCAGTTTATCAGAATGAGTCTGCGTGCCAAGAGTGTAGTGAATGCCATCACAATTTGTTTGTCCTTCTCCACTTAAAGCCCCTCTGGAAGAACCCCAAACACAGCTGTTAATGGGTTAGGAGGGATTGTGAGTCCAAGACTGTCTGAAAGGTAATTCAAATTTTTTGTCCAGAATGATGTTAATTTGGCGCAGGCCCAGAACATGTGACCTAGTGAGGCTGGGGCTTGGTTGCAACGTTCGCAGGTTGGATCATGCCCTGGAAACATTTTGGAGAGTTTATATGATTTTAATGATTTCAATGATTTTATATATTGTAGAGATGGAGTCTAAGTCCTTGAGGTTGAGCAATATTTTTTCTAGTATGGATGAGGGTGCAAGATGAGGAAAATCTGGAAGGTTCTGTTTAACAAAGTTTCTAATTTGAAGATAGTGAATGAAATGTGTTGCTGGAAAATTAAATTTGGAATGTAATTGTTCATAGGATGCAAAGACGTTGTCTATATAAAGATCTCTAAGCAAGTTAATTCCAAATTTTTTCCAGATATTAAAAACTGCATATGTTTGTGAAGGCTGAAAGAGGTGGTTCTCTTGCAGAGGTGCCACAGATAGAAGCTTCTCAGTCTTAAAATGCTTTCTACATTGGTTCCAGATTCTAAGTGAATGGAACACAGTTGGGTTATTTGTATACAACAACAACAACAACAACATGTATTTATATAGCACATTTTCATACAAAAGAATGTAGCTCAAAGTGCTTTACATAATGAAGAATAGAAAAATAAGAGACACAGTAAGAAAATAAAACAAGTCAACATTAATTAACATAGAATAAGAGTAAGGTCCAATGGCCAGGGGGGACAGAAAAAACAAAAAAAACTCCAGACGGCCGGAGAAAAAAATAAAATCTGCAGGGAAATAAAATCTGCAGGGAAGGTTTATTGCCGATAACATATGTTTATTGGAGCACAGAGCAAGGAATACAAAGAAGTACTGCAGGATTTTACTTCTATTGCGGTCCAAGCCTGTGTATGTGCTTCTATTTGTGTCCAGGTTCTTATCGCCTGTATATTTGCCACCCAGTAATAAAACTGGAAGTTAGGTAGAGCCATGCCGCCTTCTGCCTTTTGTCTTTGTAGGGTCGCTCTTTTGATGCGTGGATGTTTTGAATTCCAAATAAATGAGGTTATTGTTGAATCTAATTGCCTAAAGAATGATTTATTAATGTATATTGGAATGTTTTGAAATAAAAAAAGGAGCTTAGGAAGAATATTTATCTTAACAGTGTTAATTCTTCCAGCTAGTGTGAGATGAAGGGTTGACCATCTATGCAAGTCTTTTTTAATTTTTTCCATGCAGACGGTGAAATTTTGTTGATATAGAGCTTTATGTTTACTTGTGATGTTTACCCCGAGGTATTTAAACTGTTCTGCAATGATAAAAGGTAGGGTGTCTAATCTAATATTATATGCTGGAAAGAGTACACTTTTATTCAGATTAATTCTGAGACCAGAGATCTTTTGAAATTCTGTGAGTGTTGCTAAGACTGCAGGCACAGAATTTTCTGGGTCCGAAATATACAGTACCATATCATCTGCATATAATGAGATTTTCTCTTCCAGTCCTTCTCTGCTAATCCCCTTTATCTGATCAGTATTTCGACAATGTATTGCCAGTGGTTCAATGGCAATCGCAAACAGCAGCGGTGACAAGGGGCATCCTTGTCTAGTGCCACGTTCTAGTTTAAAGTAGTCTGAGCAAATGTTATTGATGCAAACTGAAGCTTCTGGGTTAGTATACAGTAATTTAATCCATGCACAAATGTTCGGGCCAAACCCAAACTTCTCCAATGTAGTAAAAAGGTATTTCCATTCAATCATGTCGAATGCTTTTTCTGCTGAATGTTATATGTTTTTAATAAATTCAATTAAAAAAAAGTCAGAAGGATGAGGAAGTGCATGTGGGACAACTGACTGAAACAACTGTCTTAACATTATAAATTACTAGTGCTATACAGGAAGAATGTGTGAAAGAGAAATACTTGTAATGTAAATTGCATCTATAATTAAATTTCTTTTAAGAGTCCTGTAAATTCAGTCCATCCTGGTCAATTTGAGCAAAAATTAAAATGTAATATAAGCATTCTGCAGTCTAGAAAAAAAAAGATTTTCCAATTTTCCAGTCTTGGACAAAGTCTGCAAATGATGGGGCCCAAAACAAAGTTTTGGAACAAAAAAACTACCAAGTGACAAAACCCTAGAGAAGTTATGCAATTCCATAGATATGTATTACTATTTTCTTTATACGGTCCAGGGTTTGCTCCTTCCTTATGCCCTGTGCTCACTGGGATAGGCTCCAGCACACCCTGTCACCCTGGTCTAAATGAAGTGGGTTAGAAAATGGCATGGCATTTTCTTTACATGTATGTTTAAAAATGTTAGCTTGACTAAATATTTTCATGTTAAAATAATTTAGAACAATAATCTGTTGCATTTTAATGAAACACCTTTAAAATTTTGTAGTGAAATTTGATGTTACAGAAACATTGTAATTATATTTTTTATTATGTTTATAATAATAATTATAATAATAATTTATTATGTAAATACAAAAAAAGTTTGAATTAGTGTAAGTCAACCTTATACGAGACGTTCATAAGAAATGTAATGATTTACTTCCTGAAGTAAAAGTGTATAAACAAAAACACTTGTGCTAAATATTTGAATAATTAAAATGTGTGCTTCAGTTTAAATGTTTAAAGTCTAAATATTCTCATCTGTAATTGAAATTTGTCATTTTGCATCCTCTGATTGAGGTCCATATAGGACTAGATCCCTAATAGAGGATCAAACATCAAAAATAACCTCATATTTATAATCACTGACTTTGATATAGTCTAGAATGATACCCTACATGTTTATGCTTGAAATCTGCCATGTTTAAACTTCTGGTAGTATCTCTTAGAGGCTAGGACCACCAGTAAAAAATCATATATCCAAAATATTATCATATTTGCGATTAACAACTTCAATATAGAATAAAACGACCCTCCACGTGCCTATATTGTTATCCCTGTTTTTTTGAACATTTGTAAAAAGAAGTAACTTTTATCCCTTGTATCCCATTAGGGGGTGAACCACTGCTGTCATTTGATGTGGTATGTACAACTTTAAGTCCTTCTGGTCATTTTTTCTGAAAACACCTATTGCTTTACTCTTTATCCTACGGGTGTAATTTCCTACATGAAATATAGTCCATAAAGGACTAAAACGAGTTCTGGAGAGCTAAAAATGAGAGAGGAGGGGGTCCCAAAAAGCTTGACGAACACAACAACTATTCACGATTAAAACAATGTTTCATGAGCTTGATTTTGCAGACCTGCGTTCTGAAATGGTTTGAAATATAAATTTGCAGCCACAGAGGACCCTCTGGACTGAACCTGAGAACCACAGTTTCGGCGGTCTCCTGTAGAACTACAACTCCCGACATGCTCTGCGCTCGACAACGTCATCAATGCGCGTAGCACGTGAGCGCCGGCTCTGGAGACCGCCCTTTCGTCATTGTCGGTCGGCCGCAAGCAGGTGAAAATGGAGGAATATGCTCGAGAACCTTGGTAAGTGATGTTTTTAGGGTATTTTTTTTAGCCAACAAGGTTGTGCTTTGCCGCATAAGCACAGTTATGTAGTAGGTACTCACCTTTTTCAGGAGCAGCCCCCGGACGGCCTCTGTCTAGACCTTTGGTTTGCCTTTCTGCTGTGCCCTTGATAGTGAAACGTGTCCGCGTCACTGTTACAGAGACGTTTATTCGAGCTGTGTGTTGTTACCAACACGTCGATCCAACCTATCATTTACGTTGGCCCAGAAAAAATGTATTTACTTGTCATTAGGTCGTTATTGGTTGACTGTACCAATCGGAACCCTTGATCGTAGGCGTCTCTCTCTGTGTGTGTGTGTGTGTGTGTGTGTGTGTGCCAGGACTGTCATACTGCCAGCAAGATTTTTCCTTTTGAAACTCAAGACTGGTGTGTTGCAGGCTGACTTCCAGTACTGATTTTACTTAAGGCAAATAGCGTGGCTATTTTGTCTTTTTTTGTTGTTGCTTCCTCATATATACGGAAAACATGTTTTTAGTTTGTTTTTGTAATCTGAGTTGTGCCAGTGTAAGTGTGCCTGGAAATGGACTGGTGCTCCGTAAAGGTCTGGCTATCAAATCAAATTTTACTTGTCACATACAGTTATACACAATAGAGTATGGAGCCTTAGTTGCCGAACTCCAGGATTGGTTAATGAAAGAAAAGAAAAGACAATCATTAATAAATACTTAATTCTGTAAATATTAGCTTGTACAATGACATCATTATATTAATATTGGAAAAAAATGCATAAAATATACAGTAGAGTTAACAATAGGGTTTAATGTAGCTGTTGGTGCTGTCCTTGTTCATGATTCAAGTACCTGAACAGAGGCCCCTCCTCAGTCACCCTGAACTGATTCTTAGGCAGTCATAGAATTTCCACTATTACAACAGAGAGAAGAGGCCAATTTTGGGATCTTTGGTACCTTGGATGATTTTCTTTGCCCTGGTCCAACATCGCTTGGTGTAGATGTCCTGGAAATTAGAAAGTCACCCCCAGTGATGTGTTAAGCTGACTGTCCCAATCACTCTCTGCAGAGCCTAGGTTTTTTCCGAACCAGCTGGGACTGCTTCCCTTCAGGATACTTTCAATGGTGAATATATAGAAACTCTTTAGTATCTGAGATGATAAAGATGTTGTCAGACATTCTTCATCAAGGTTGTCATTGTATTTGGACCAGGTCGAGGTCCTCATTGGTGTGAATACTGAGTTGTGTGAAACTGCCCAACCTAACCACCTGAACGTTATTTATTCTGAGAGATCGTAGTGCCTCTGCTGTTTTCTCCCTAAGTTCACAATTAGCTCCTCTGTCTGGCTGACAGTCAGTAGACTGTTGTCCTGACAGCAGTGTGGCAGACTCTTCACTTCATCCAGGTAAGCCTGTTTATTGTTGTTAGAGATCAGGCACACCACAGCTGTGTCGTTGGAAAAATGTGACAATGATGTTAAAGTTACATGTGTAGAGGGAGTATAGCAGAGGACTCGAGTCGCAGCCATGTTAAGGTTGAGGGATGATGAAGTGTGGCTACCCACTCAAACCACCTTGGTTATTGCCTTGTGCCCATTGCTGCTTGGAAAGGCTAGTTCTGAAACTAGAATGGATTAGTAATCTAATATATTGAGCTTTTAAGCAGTTGTTTTGGGTACACTCTTAAATTTTCTGGTTTTCATCATAATTATTTTTGATAGACAATACTTTGTTTTCCTCATAGGGAAATTAAAACTTTACAGAATCTCAAGAAAAATATAAACATATTAACAATTCACTCCCACCAAACACACACAAGAACATCTAGCTTGGATTATTAAAGAGTGCTACTGTGAATAACAGACTTGTAGGTGTCAATAAGATGTGGTTGGTCCTGACCAGTTCTACCACAGACGTAAATTTAAAGACATTGACATTTCAACAGAGCAGGTCTAGCTTGTTGTGTCCACAAATGGAACATAATAAATAATGTTTGTACCTTCTAATGTCCCCTGGTTGAAGTCACCAGCATTTGAGGTTCAGAATTATTCATCAAGAATGGATCATTTCTGTTACTGAGTTAATGAATGTTAATAAGGATGATATAATATATCCTCCTTGATAGTAATACTGACAAATTCACTCAGCATTTCAATATCTGGATCAAACAAGTTAGTTTTACTTGTACTGTGCTTACTTTTTCACTATTGCTCATTCACATAAATCTCCAGTCCCTCTCCTGCCTTTTCCACTCCTTTTGATCATATCAGATAAAACCTGTCCAGCATTAAATAATACCTGAAATAAAATGTTTAAGCCAGCGTTCTGCAATACTCAAAATGCCACAAAACCTGAACTCACCATGACTCATCACGAAATGTGTCAGTTCATACAACTTTTTTAGGAGCAATCAACCTTTCCTCATTATATGGAGGCAGGTCAACTGTGAAACTTTTCCATCTTACTTTTATCCTCGCTCTAGATATTCACCCTTTTCCATTCTAGGACAAGCTGCTCCTCTGATGAGGTGTAACATAGCTAGTTAGGCATCTGTCATCTGTGATTGGTGTGCTAGCAGCGGAGTATGGGAATATTTAATATATATCCTACTTTAGGTTCTCAGTTTCTTTTACATTATCAGATGTTGTAAGTACTGTAGATGTAAGGTAACGTACAAATCCTCTAGACTCAGCTTACAAAATCTCTAAAGTTCGCAGCTTGTCCAAAAGGCAGTTGGGATGAGCCAACGCTTGGGTGTGCAATGACAGCACCATATCTTCAATTTAAAAATCAAAGTGGACAAATCTTAACGTTAATCATTAATAACTGTAAAAATGTATTTAGAAGACAGACTTTGCCATTTTAGAGTTAGATTATCCATGTTGACATAAGGTTTCATTTGCCAGGCTAGTGCTGATACGGTTTAGTATCTCCTACAACCTGCAGGAAAAACTTGGTGGTTGGTGGCAAAATTGGCACTCCAGCCACCATAAAAACCTCACGCTGTTCCATTTTATCTGAGCTAGTGTGGTGCAGAGGTGTCACCCATTGCATGGCTGCACTCGGGTCCTAATCTGGGATCCTAAGGTGGTTTGTCATGTGATGGGTGTGGCAAAGCGCTGTATCAGCTTGTGCTCCTAACCTACCAAGTTCAAGATTGCAGGCTGCTGATGCCTCCACAGAGACCATTGGGCGCCATGCAAGAACCAAGAACACACATCTACAATGGGCAAGTTTATAGTCGACATTTAACTTTGAGTATAAGTTTTTAGGGTGATTGGTGGGCATATGGACAGGGGAAGAACGTGGCATCTATACACAGGCAATATCCAGGATGACTTTCAACTCATGACTCTGCTGCTGCTAAGCAATAGTACTAACCATTGAACCTCCTTACAAATTTGTGTAAATCTTTTAATTTACTACATTATGACATGTTCTTCATTGTGAATTTCCCCTAGGGATTAGTAAAATTATCTATCTATCTATCTATCTATCTATCTATCTATCTATCTATCTATCTATCTATCTATCTATCTATCTATCTATCTATCTATCTATCTATCTTAGCTGTGACAGCAACCTTGCATTTCATATAATTACCAATAAGTGTCCATTTCCCATTACAAAACTTCTCTGTGATGGGTCACCAAAAGTTACATGTTGCTTTGAAGTGTCCAGTGCATTCTACTCTAATGTTCATAGTGTAAATTGCGCATTTTGGACGGGGGTACTTAAATAGGGTGTTGAGTACAGTTTTAGTAAGTGAAAATCGAGGCAAGTTGCAAATAAAGTGTCAAGTTTCTAATCGTGACAAAATGAGCTAAACTGTATATTCTTTCCTAAATAAAATTTATTTTGCTGATGTTTCAAAAGTTATGTATTGTTTGGATGTTCTTATGGTTCGGCTCATAATTGTAGAACAAGATAAGTCTTTCTAATGATGCAACATGTAATGTGCTAACGGAAGTAAATAATTGCAAAGACTCACAGTTTCTTCATTACTGATAACAAATCAGCAAATACTAAATCTGAGTCATTACTTGGGTTTTTGGTGTCAAAATAATTTTCATTAGTATAACAAGTAAAATGTGATGAATGGAGTGAGAGCACATAAATACATATGGTAGGTAGTGTACACAGACATAAGAAATGACAAAGTCTGATTAATTTATATGAAGCATATTGAAAATAATGGGGCAGAATCTATTTTTAGAAAAATATATGTAATATTCAGTTGACCAGTTCAGTTCCACAAAAGTGTCCTTAAAGGTGGAACAAATATGAAGAGGTTTTGGGAAAGATTTGTGAAGTTAAAGCATCAGTAGTTTATAATATTTCAAATTTGTATTGTATTTATCAATTAAATATTACTCTTTAGTTGGTGTTATTAACTAGCTAATGTGACGACCATATACTGATGCATATTACACACAAGGAATATCACAGAAATGTGACTTCCTGACAAGTGTGTTTTTTTGGAATTAGCTTTAAAAAGTTGCTGTAAATGAAAATAGGATGAAATTCCTTCCCATTTGTCAAGGGATATTCCCCCTGCCAAAACAGAAAGTCAGACCTAGTTTGATCATCTAGCAGGAATTTGTAATATTAAGGTAATACTGAAGGAGGCATTACTTTGTATTGTTTAAGATTGTATTGGTATTTCTGTGCTGTATTGTATATTGTGTGATTACCCTGATTGCATTCCCTTCTCATATGGTGTGTAACCTTAATCTAGTTGAGTAATTTCTTAATGGTGAGTGTGTCAGTATTCAAAAAAGTCAAGTAAGTTTGTCATCTAACCCTGAGATTCACTTTTCTTTCTTGTTTTAAAGTCCCTGGCGGATAGTGGATGATTGTGGAGGTGCATTCACAATGGGAGCTATTGGTGGCAGCATCTTCCATGCAGTTAAAGGGTTCCGTAATTCTCCTGTGGTAAGTATTAAAGGGACTCTTGAACAGTTTAAAGTGAGCATAGTGTATAAATCTTTTAACTCCGACATTTACTCCATGATGCTCTGCAATATAAACTCACCATCCACTTTATTAGGTACACCTTGCTAGTACTGGGCTGGACCCCCTTTTGCCTTCAGAACTGCCGTAATTCATACAGCATGTCATGGATTCAACAAGGTGCTGGAAGTGTTCAGGGATTTTGGTCCATATTGACATGACAGCATCACGCAGTGGCTGCATATTCATGATGCTAATCTCCTGTTCCACCACATCCCAAAGGTGCTCTATTGGATTGAGGTCTGGTGATTGTGGAGGCCATTTGAGTACAGTGAATTTATTGTCAAGTTCAAGAAAGCAGTTTGAGATAATTTGAGCTTTATGACTTGTTGCGTTATCTTCCTGAAAGTAGCCATCAGAAGATGGGTACATGGCAATCATAAAGGGATGGACATTATCAGCAAAAATGCTTAGGTAGGCTGTGGCATTTAAACAATGCTCAGTTGGTTCTAAGGGGCCCAAAGTGTGATAAGAAAGTATCCCCCACACCATTACACCATCACCACCAGTCTGAACCATTGATACAAGGCAGGATGGATCCATGCATTTATGTTGTTGACGCCAGATTCTGTTCCTGCCATCCGAATTGAGACTCGTCAGACCAGGCAACGTTTTTACAATCTTCTATTGTCTAATTTGGTGAGCCCATGCAAACTGTAGTCTCAGTTGCCTGTTTTTAGCTGAGAGGAGTGGCACCCACTGCTGTAGCCCATCTGCTTCAAGGTTGGAAGTGTTGTGCATTCAGAGATGCTCTTCTGCATACCTAGGTTGTAACGAGTGCTTATTTGAGTTACTATTGCCCTTCTGACAGCTCAAACCAGTCTGGCCATTTTCCTCTGACCTCTGGCATCAACAAGGCATTTTTACCCAGTCAACTGGATATTTTCCCCTTTTTGGACCATTCTCTGTAAACCCTAAAGATGGTTGTGTGTGAAAATCTCAGTAGATCAGCAGTTTCTAAAATATTCGGTCCAGCCCGTCTGGCATCAACAACTATGCCATGATCAAACCCACTTCAATCACCTTTCTTCTCCATTCTGATGCTTGGTTTGAACTTAAGAAGGTCGTCTTGACAATATCTACTTGCCAAAATGCAGTATGTTGCTGCCTTGCGATTGGCTGATTAGATATTTGTATTAACAAGCAGTTAATGAAGTATCTGGTGATTGTATTGTGCGAAAATAAAACCGAATGATAAAATTATAAATGGTGACTAGGACTGGGTAAAGCCAAATAATGATTGTTAAGCAGAGAGAGATCTTGTTTTCATTGAGCTTATATTTTATTTACCATCTTTTGCCTTACACCATCTCACATTTACTCTTCCTGCTGTACACAGCTAATTCAAGCTCTCTATCTTCTTGTGTGTCCTACTCTCTGTCTTTTTTGGCCACTCCTCATCATTTATTTTCTCTTTTAAAGCATAAGTTTGGTGTTTTCAAGTTCAAGTAATTTCATCACAATCATGGTACATATTAATTTGTTACATTAAATTGTGTTCTAAAGTGAAGCGTTTTTTTGTAATTTAAAAGAAAATGAGCGGCCTGTTCTTGTCTCTCTATTATATAAAAAAAATCCTGGAACGAGATGAGACTTTTTAGCCTGGGACAAGATGTGACTTTTTCAGAGGGATACTTTCAAGTCCTCTGAGATGAGACTTTGTGCCAAGAGATTTAACCATGCCCAGGGCCGGAAATAAAAGACAAAAAGTAGACGACAAAGTAGAACGTCGCAGAGAATTCAAAAACGTTGGCGCGATACACATGCAGAGCAGGTTAGAGAGAATGAAAGTACTAAAACTCGAAAGTCTCAAAAAAAAAAAGATGGTAAAGATCGCATTAGCGCAAGCAAACGGAAATTATTACTCAATGAAATAACGGAACAGCGAAAAGGGATCGAATATATTCTTCGGATTTAAACTTGAAGTCGGAGACTTGTAGATTGTGTAATTCATGTTGCCATCAGGGCAAAGTAGTTTCTTCCCAATGAAGAGGCGTATCTGCGAGAATTAAAAGATTTGTTGTTTAGTGAAAGTGAAATCCACATACGCGAGCGGCAGTTTTTTTCAACAGTTATGTTCTTCCTTGGCTTCTAATAACAGGCAGATGCAAGCTGAGATCATATGATTATTTTTTCCTAAATGACTCTTACAATTCGCCTATTACGTTCTGTGCTGTTATTTTATATACAGTACAGTAGCCTACAGATTTATACAGAGTAGCAGAAAACCACATAAGTGATTCATTATTGTACTTTGTACAAATAGCAATCAATCTATAATTACATGGGGGGTGCATTCAAAACTAAAGGAGAACTTACTGCTGTTTGGCAGGAAATGACAGTTCTGTACTACCTTTGGGTAGGTGAGGGTGTAGATTGCAGACACACCACCAGCTGAGACTGAAAACTGTTTTTTTATTTGAAGGCTCTATTAACCGTACCTCACATGACAGATTATTAGTGCTGTTTGCGTGGTTAGTAGAATTAATGTTAACTGAAATTGTGCCCCTGATGTGACCTCTGACCCTGGTTGAGTGGAGTAAGGTGAGAGCACATTTTGCCACATGGCGGAAGTGACTGCTGAAATCATGAAGTAAGCTTATGTATAGTTGAAGAATATAAGAGATCATAAGTGTGCTTTTTCCTAGTTGTCTTCAGGACAGAGACAGCAATTAATATCAGCGCATCAGCATTCGGTGTAAATTAAACTGCTTGCTAATGACTTTTCAAGGTGAATCCACACTCTAGTCCTAAAAGATCCTGCCAAAGAAAACGACAGGCAAAGTCTCCTTGTCAAACGAGTGACTATCACAGCAATGGTTTGGTTTTTTAACCTTCTTAAAACAACATTGATAAGCTGTTTTGCAATATGTGTGTGCAATCTCAACACACAAGTTAATACTTGATAACATTTCAGGCTTGAAAAATGTATGCAATTCACTAAGCTTTAGGGCCTTTCCATTCACATATGGACTTGTGTTATCTACTAGTCCTATTGTGAGCCACAATCAGACAAGGTATTTTTGAAATTTATAAAAATACTTTTATTCAGAAGTTTTTTGAAAAATTAATAAATAACCATGATTTTGAAGGAGTAAGTTTGACTTTGAAAAATACTAAATTTATCCTTTACCGTAAACCTAATTCACATCTTCAAAGTTTGACTTCCGCCCAAGGGATTTCATCTTCTCTCTGCAGTTGACATTTAGCATCTGAACAGTCTTTCTTCTCCCAAGGGATTTCACCTTCTTTCTGCCTAACATTCAGGGGCTGCTGTGAGGTGATTTATTGCATACCAATTCATGGTGGGTTCCACTGATTTTCTTTGCATGCATTTTCATAATCACAGGCTCACATCTTGTGTAATGAACGTAAAACTGCTGTGATGTTATGGATCTTAAGTATGAAGACTTTCTGTAATATGATGCTTTTTTGTAAAATTCTGAAAATTTGCAATGATCAAGCAAAAGGATGAATCTTTTTTTACATACTAGAATTGCATTGCCTATTTTTCACTTGTGCTGGTAGTAGTGTAGTTTTTCTAATAATCGTAAATAGGGGACTGCCTGTACTGACTGATAATAGAGATAACAGAAAACTGATTATACACACATTCATTGTACATTTCCTATTACTTTGGTATTTTTTTACTTCCATCAGTTAAAATATTTTATTATTTTAATAACTATTATATACCTATGGCTGTGTGAAGTCTGTGTCCAAAGCACTGGAGTTGTTAATCTTGATAGCCTTCTTTTTGTTGGCCCCACTGTCCGTTGTGAGGGACACTTGCCTCTGCTCTATAAGCCCCCAGGAATCGAGTGCTTCCAGCAAGTCTGCAGCAAGTAATTCGCCAGTGTGGTCATTTGGAAAATAGCTTGTTTGGAGGCAATAACTTTTCAATAGCCAGTCATCATTTATAAAATGAATTGTCAGGCTCAGATATGGCTCCATAGTGCAACTTGACCACATATTTGCTGTTGTTGAATAGTCAGGGACTGTAGCCACCTCTGTTTGTAATTTCCCTCGTGTTCTTGGTACAAGTTGGGGATCGCAGTTTGGCTAAAGTACTTGCGACTTGGGATCACATGTCTGGGATCCAGTGTTTTGATCATAGCCCTGAATCCACCTTTCTCCACAGTACTTAAGCGGAACCATGTCTTTGGCTATATGGATTGTAATGGCGTTAGTTATCTCGATCCACTGCTTGCTTTTATTGTCGTAGGCAGTACCTCTAGCAAACGCATCTACAAGTGACGTCTGACTCGAGTGTCCTCTAGTTTTTTCAGTTTTACCTGAGGACGTGGAGGGTGCCAATCTTAGTTCCATGCATTCATGGAACTCCAAAGCATGTTTGCGGCTAAGGTGGTGCAGTAAATTGCTCGTGTTGCTGCCTCCGGCAGCAACTTTAGCTCAACAACATTTGCAGTAAATAGTTGTTTGGTCCACATCTGACCTTTTAAAACCAAAGTATCTTCAGACAACAGACATGGCTCCTTTTTTCAGTAAAAGTTCTTCTGTGTCATCATGTTCTACTTTATCGTCTGCTACAGCTTCAGTTTCTGAATGTTCTCTGTCATTTTTCACCATTCAATACCTCCACTAACGCTTGCACTCCATTGCATGTGTGTTTAGGGCGTAGCAGTGAAAAAGGTCCCCACTTAAACAGTTTCCCACTGCTCCACGTTCCAAACATTGTTTACGCTATTTAAACCGTTGTTGCGTTATAAGAAAAATCCATATCATAACAAAAATAAAAAAACGGTTTTCGGTATGAACCAGTATACCTCTCAGCACTATATTCTACCATACTGGTTGTTACACTCAGTCCTGAGCTGTGGTTGAAAGTTTTTGTTCCAACCAGTTTCACAATCAGCGAGGCACTGATCTTATTTTAATCAACTGGGGCTTTTTTGTTTCTTATTCTGCATTTAGAAAAACAGAGCAGTTTGTGTGTGTGGTTTTTTTTTTTTGAATTTATAACAAATTTAGAAATATTTGCATTTTGTTTTGAGCATTTATCTCTGATCTAAAGACTTTTTGTATAATACTCTTTGATGCTCAGGCTTTAAGAAGTCTTGTTGAAATTCTGTTTGACTTGTTGTGTCCACAAAAATGCATCGTCTTCTCTAGCACTGGACAGTTGTTTTCCTGGTTTTCAGAAGTGATTATTCACTGTGAATGTTTGTCTCTTTTTATAGGGCATAAGTCATAGAATGCGAGGAAGCTTGACAGCAATAAAAACCAGAGCACCACAGCTTGGAGGTGAGTGGTGTTGTGTATATTATTTATGTTAATCTAGTGACCCATATCCCCATTTACAATTTCTTGTTTAAGATTTGAAGGTTTTGTTTGAGGGGTTACCTCTAAACTTAAATTATTGTGAAAAAATAAACACATTTTCCAACCTCATAAAAGGCTAATTAATTAGCACAGTAAACTGTAATGTCATGATATGTTAATACATCCATTGTAAATAATAAATTGTGCAAATAATTATAAACACTTTGCTTTATCCTGCACAAATTTTTTCTTTTTATTTAGGCAGGTTATTACTTTAACACAACATGTTTACCGGCAGAAAAAAATGAAACACGAGAGTAAAATACAAAATTCTCAACATCCACATGGAAATATCAGAACTCCAAATTGACTTCTAAAATCTAGGAACACACGAGTTAAGTACAAAATTCTCAGCATCAACATGGGGATATATTAGAACTCTAAACTGACTCATATACAGTGGTGTGAAAAACTATTTGCCCCCTTCCTGATTTCTTATTCTTTTGCATGTTTGTCACACAAAATGTTTCTGATCATCAAACACATTTAACCATTAGTCAAATATAACACAAGTAAGCACAAAATGCAGTTTTTAAATGATGGTTTTATTATTTAGGAGAAAAAATTCAAACCTACATGGCCCTGTGTGAAAAAGTAATTGCCCCCTGAACCTAATAACTGGTTGGGCCACCCTTAGCAGCAATAACTGCAATCAAGCGCTTATGATAACTTGCAATGAGTCTTTTACAGCGCTCTGGAGGAATTTTGGCCCACTCATCTTTGCAGAATTGTTGTAATTCAGCTTTATTTGAGGGTTTTCTAGCATGAACCGCCTTTTTAAGGGCATGCCATAGCATCTCAATTGGATTCAGATCAGGAATTTGACTAGGCCACTCCAAAGTCTTCATTTTATTTATCTTCAGCCATTCAGAGGTGGATTTGCTGGTGTGTTTTGGGTCATTGTCCTGTTGAGCACCCAAGATCGCTTCAGCTTAAGTTGACGAACAGATGGCGGACATTCTCCTTCAGGATTTTTTGGTAGACAGTAGAATTCATGGTTCCATCTATCACAGCAAGCCTTCCAGGTCCTGAAGCAGCAAAACAACCCCAGACCATCACACTACCACCACCATATTTTACTGTTGGTATGATGTTCTTTTCTGAAATGCTGTGTTCCTTTTACGCCAGATGTAACGGACATTTGCCTTCCAAAAAATTCAACTTTTGTCTCATCAGTCCACAAGGTATTTTCCCAAAAGTCTTGGCAATCATTGAGATGTTTCTTAGCAAAATTGAGACGAACCCTAATGTTCTTTTGCTTAACAGTGGTTTGCGTCTTGGAAATCTGCCATGCAGGCCGTTTTTGCCAAGTCTCTTTCTTATGGTGGAGTCGTGAACACTGACCTTAATTGAGGCAAGTGAGGCCTGCAGTTCTTTAGACGTTGTCCTGGGGTCTTTGTGACCTCTCGGATGAGTCGCCTCTGCACTCTTGAGGTAATTTTGGTCGGCCGGCCACACCTGGGAAGGTTCACCACTGTTCCATGTTTTTGCCATTTGTGGATAATGGCACTCACTGTGGTTCGCTGGAGTCCCAAAGCTTTAGAAATGGCTTTATAACCTTTACCAGACTGATAGATCTCAATTACTTCTGTTCTCATTTGTTCCTGAATTTCTTTGGATCTTGGCATGATGTCTAGCTTTTGAGGTGCTTTTGGTCTACTTCTCTGTGTCAGGCAGCTCCTATTTAAGTGATTTCTTGATTGAAACAGGTGTGGCAGTAATCAGGCCTGGGAGTGGCTACGGAAATTGAAATCAGGGGGGATACACCACAGTTAGGTTATTTTTAACAAGGGGCAATTACTTTTCACACAGGGCCATGTAGGTTTGGATTTTTTTCTCCCTAAATAATAAAAACCATCATTTAAAACTGCATTTTGTGTTTACTTGTGTTATATTTGACTAATGGTTAAATGTGTTTGATGATCAGAAACATTTTGTGTGATAAACATGCAAAAGAATAAGAAATCAGGAAGGGGGCAAATAGTTTTTCACACCACTGTGAACAGTTATATCATTTTTTTTTTTGCCAAGTTACAGGACAGATGTTACTGTCTTGATAAAATCAGAATTCACTTTGACTAAAATGCCTAACCCAGCTACTTAAATGACAGGTTTCCTTTGAATTTTTTTTTTCTGTATGTATTCTGATTTATTCAGATATAAAAAGAAACTGAAGAAGCCAGCACAATGATCATATCTCAGTTCTTATCTTGTTTTCTCACAAATGTCACTGAACCGACTTCTACACACAATTTAACATTTATTACAGCAATTTTAAACAAATGTTTGTTTTTACTTGACAGCATCATTTAGTGGGCTGCTTGTGTGCGTTGCACAGGTAGTCAAGGGGAGGGGGAAATCATTAAGTGTAAAGAGGAAAAATTGCTGGCATACAGCATATGTTACAGGTAATAAAAGAGGATAAAAGTAAAGAAAATAAACCACTTTAAATGTTCATATAGCGAATTTTAAGCAAGGTTTACTCATCACTTAAAAGTTTAATGTTAAATCCCCTTCAGTTACAGCAATTCTAAAACCATCTCAGTGCCTTTGCCATTTGTTTAGGATTAGGTAAAAAATATCTTGATAAAAATGGCTCTGCTAACTAAACCTTTAAGTTTTAAAAAGTGAATTGACATTTTTGTGGGTAGCTAATCTCCTGACAAAGTTCATTTTCTTTGATGTACAAAAGTAAAACATTTTGGAATCACAATGATATTTTCCTAGGGTCACATGCTGCTTTGTCTTTTATATTTTGTCTTTTATAATGATCACCATTCCTATAAACTTTACAGGTACATTACATTTGATTCCATAGTTTTACAACTTGAGTGCTGGATGTTGATTTGAGGTGTTCAGAATCTTTATAGGAACCTCGGAGGCTAAAACCTTAGCCAGTAAACTTCTTTACCAGCTTTGTCTTACTTGACATATTTCTATAGGCCAGATGTCACTTGCTACTTTTGTCACTTTTGAGCAGTGAGATCTGTGTGTAAGAATAACAAGCAGAATTAAGTTATTTCATAAGCTGCCAGCAAAGCAAAAACAGTGGCTTTAGATCTGGATGTCATGTTGCTTGTTTTAGAATGACTGGCTTCACAGTGGCTTGACATTACTGTATATCATCTTCAAACTAGTACATAACCCCTTTTTATAAGGCTTTCTGATACTTTTATGGGGTTGGGGAGGGACTAAAGCAAATACCAGTGATCATCAACAAAATGACGGTCATCCCATTCTACGTATTTGAACATGGCATGACGCTGTTATTTTTTGTAATGTATTCTGTATTATTTAAACAGGCAGCTTCGCAGTATGGGGTGGTCTGTTCTCTATGATTGACTGTGGTTTAGTGAAGGTCAGAGGAAAAGAGGACCCTTGGAACTCAATCACCAGTGGTGCCATGACTGGGGCAATATTGGCAGCAAGAAGTAAGTATATTTTTCTGTGCTGGGGGTTAACAGAAATAGTAGATGGTACATAGAACACCAACCATACCTTTGTTTGGTCACTTCATATTTTTGTTCTTTACCTTATATAGGGAGATGTGTGACAGAATTGCGTCATAAATTATTATATGTTGCTTCAATATTCAAGCTGTTCCACAGGCTCCATGGATATTTTTAAACTGTTTTTCGTGCTTGTATTTCTACGTATCCCGTTACACAAAGCTGCTTGACTTGTGACTCCCAGTCAATATTCCAGTGTAGTCTCTCTTTTTCTTCAAGGAATGAAGACTTAACAGACACTTTATTTAGAGAATATCATCATTTTAGTTATTGTTAAAGAATAAAGTAACATCTACATCAAGGAGGGTATTTAACCAATTGAATTTCTTTTGCCAACAGATGGTCCAGTAGCGATGGTTGGGTCAGCTGCTATGGGTGGTATCTTACTAGCACTCATAGAGGGTGCTGGTATTCTTTTAACAAGATTTGCATCTTCACAGTTTCAAACTGGTAAGTTGGGTATGGTAGTGGAGTTAGTAGTGGGATTACATCCAAATGCCCTTATCCAACTTTTTACAGTGGAGGTTCCAAGCCAGCTGTGAAGTAAGCAGATCAGCAAGTCATTTGTTGGCATCAGGTAATGCTGTCAGAAAGAAGGAACTTGTTCAAGTTGTTTAAAAGAAGAGGCTCCAATTACAGTGGCTATAAAAAGTATTTTTACCCCCTGGGATGTTTTCAAGTTTTATACAGCGCTGAATCACAGTGGATTTTTTTTTACATTAATCAGCAGTAAAAAAAGACTTGTTAATGTCAAAGGGGTCTAAATTAATTATGAAGGGCAATATGTGGCAGAGTTTGCTGTTTAGGGAAAGAAGGTACATGTCAGAGTTGTCTTATTAAAAGATTTCTGGTTCTTGAGATTCTCCCAAATTGGTCTGAGAAGTGCAAAGTAAAGCCTTACATTTGGTTTTTTTTTCTTAATAAATGTGGTATTCTCTGCTTAAAATGAAGGAGAGCATGACAAAGAGACATTAAACTTACAGTTTTGTGTCTCAATGGTAAGGGTTTTTTCATGATCCTTTTAAGATAATTTTGTTTCTCTTTTCTTAGCACCACAGTTTGCTGAGGAACCCACTCAGATGCCTTCACCATCTTTTGGAGACTTCAGGCAATATCAGTAAAGGATTCAGGGGACTGTTTAGTTCATTTTTTTTTAAATTAAATTATGGACTTGCATTTTTGGACACTGGCATGTCTTGAAGCAATTAAAAAAAAATTAAAATTGAGACAACTACTTCTGGATCGTGGATGTGGGTCACTCACCTGAAGACCTGCATGCTTGTGGCTTGCCGTATGTGCCACGTTCAATTCCATTAGCAAGAACATTTCCCATCATTTGCCTGAAATACTCCTGATAATCTGTCCTGATCAACAGCTTTGTACAAGTGTAGACTAAAACCCTTTTTATTTTTTTAATTGGTTAATTAGCACTTTTGAAGCTATTAAAATTATTTTAGTAACCTTAGCATGTTCCATTTACAGTACAATAGAACACATTTATCATCGTTAGTCGTAATGCAAGTGATTAAATTCTAACTGTGCATAGTAATTTCTAAAACTAGACAATGGCAGGCAAGGACCTAAACACTAGCTGTTCTTTAGTTTAGATTTGATTACACGTCTTACCAAGCTTCGATGTTTTTAGAGTGGAGTTCTGTTTTGTGGCCATTGCTGACTGAATACACCCAGCTAACTCGCAACCTAATGAATACATAGAATGAAAAAAATAATTGTGTCATCTTCTGGAAAGTTTACAGTTTGTTCTCTTTTTAGAAGGTCACATTCACTTTTTCAGTGAATAACAGAAGTATGTACCTGAGAGACAATGTGGACCAGACACGTACTATAAGTTAAGGAGTTGCATTTTTGAAAGTGCAATACTGTGGACCCAGAGCCTTGAATTTCACAGAGTCAGATACTTCATAAAGACCACCAACATGTCGAGCCTGTACAGCTAAAAACTGCCACACAAAGTTCCAGAACACCTAGTAGGCCAATAGTTGATATCTTGACAGTTTACGTGGGAGTATGATGTGGAGGTGGGCACTCTGAATTGTGGGTGTAGAGCTTTACATTTGAGGAAGTCTGTAGGGGGTTATGTGGTCAAAGTATTTGGACCTAAGGTTAAACATCTTATGTATGTGGATACCATAATGTGAGATTTGAATGAATACTCAAAAATATATAACTTTTTATAAAAATGAACACTTTTCAAGGATTTTGCTTTGGGTCTTCTTGGGTATTTTGGAGTAAAGTCGGACATGTCTTTATTGCTTCCAGGATGCATGTTTCCAGGTTGACACTTTGACAGGCAGGAAGTTGAGGTCTGAATTAATTTTGTTCTCTATCTAAATGAAAGCTCCTACATACTCCATTATCTGCTCCTTCTTCTCACAGAGTCTGTCAAACTGGTTTGGTTAAGCATTAACCACTTATTCCCAATTTTTCATTAAGAAAGCTTTGTAAAGGCTGCCATTATCATCTCCTCACATGGCTTAATATTTTGTTCCAGATTCCCATAAGCATTTGTTTTTATAAGTGCTTTGTGGTTTCTAGCTTTAAAGTTCTTTCTCATGGTGTCAATGTGATTTACTATTTAACTAAAAAGCTGAAAGAATTCTTCTGGTTCAGCTTTTTGTCCGCTTTGCCTTAGAGGATTGTGAAGATCTGGGCTTTGCGACAGAAGAGTGTAGTGTCCCTTCAAGTAGAATATGACCTTAATTAGAAGAGAGAGTGCTAGTTTAGTCATAGGTCTGCACTTCAGAGAAGCAGTTGGTTTGGTGGCACATGTGTGTGGGATCTCTGTTGTACATTCCAGCTGGGATGCCAGAAATTGATAAGAGCCCACATTAAATAAACTTTCTTTCTCTGTTTGTGGTTTGGACATGGTGATAAACTGTTTTTCAACAAATAAACTAAACAAGCTTACTGCAATAAACCAGTTAATACAATTTATTAATTTTTATTTATAAAGTAAGAGTAATAGAGGATAAATATATGCAAGTACAGGGTACGACTGCATTACGTGGTGAAGAGAAAAATAATCAGATTTGGTACCCACCTTTACAGAAGATGCCGAAAGTGATCTCCTTGTGCGTCAATACATCTCTGTGCCCGTTTCAGCATGTTCATGTACACTCTTTGCAACGTCATGGGATCGATTCTCTGTATCTCATTTTCAATGTTTAACTTCAGTTCCTTTACAGTCCACAGATTTGTCTCATACATGCAGCCCTTTAAATGACCTCACAAGAAATAATTGCGTGTGATTAAGTCAGGCGATTGTGGTGGCCATAAACCCTTACTAATAATCCTTTCATCTGGGAAATGCTCCCGAATAGCATCTGGGAGTCGTCTCAGTGGAGGCGGGCCACTTTTTCGTGGGGCACCTTGTATATACAGACAAAGGACAATAACAAACAACACAAAACAGAAAATAAAACCTGCATACACAAATAAACCAAAATACATCCATAACATTTAACACTGACTTAGTTTGATCCATTAGTTTTCCATAGAAAAGGTTGCATGACTTTTGAATTGTTTTTCCTTAATTCTTATTTAAATAATTATTTGGGAAGCATTTGTTTTAGACTGGCTTCATAATGTTCTGTTAAGAATTCAAATTTCATATTGCATGCTGTGTCAGTGACATAAATAAATAAAGAAGTAAATATGTAAAATGTAAGCGATAAAAAATATATTTTGAGATACGATTATTTATACTGACATTTCATGTTATTATTATATATATTTTGCAGTACTTTTGTTTGCGTATTATATATATATATATATATATATATATATATATATATATATATATATATATATACTAGCCATCCCCCGTGGCTTTGCCCGTGTATTAGTGAAACAGGACAGTGAGGAGGGCCCCGTCCAGCTCTCTACTCCTGATGTCTCTCTTCCCCTTCCCTCGGCCCGCACCCACTGTCTCGGATTAGCGCAAATATATCGCTCCTGCAAGTGAACTATGATTCTTAGCGCAATGAGAGAAGTCACATAATCAACCGGAATGTTCAAGCAAATTATAGAAGAAAGATCTAAATCCGTTAAGTAGTTCTCTCGTTTGTTAACTAAGCAGAGCTGAGGTTATGCCCCGAGGCAGACGCGTGGTTGAGGAGTGCCCTGCTGCCCGATGAGTCTCTCTCGGATTCACGCTAATAAATCGGTACCGCAAGCGAACTATGATACTTAGCGTGACGAGAAAGTCGCAAAATCAACTGAATGTTCAAGCAAATTATAGAAAACAACCTGATTTAAATCCGTTAAGTAGTTCTCTCATGAAAAGTGGACAGACAGACAGAACGCGCTTGGATCACGAAATTTTAAAACCATTTCTTAGCGAGCACCTATGGGCCAAGGGTAACCTACATTCCAAATTTCAAGTCCCAGGTCCTCATGGTTTAGGAGATTTTGTGATGAGTGAGTCAGTGGTATTTGGCTTTTTATATATATATATATATATATATATATATATATATATATAAGATTATCCTAAAAATTCCTAAACCATACCAAAAGTCCATTTGCTTTAATAGAAATAATTGAGCTAACCCCATGTTTTCCCCTCAGAAATCTCATTCATTCTGTACTCCACATTATTGCCACCAACCTCAATGTACTTTTCCAATCCTTAGATCAATTTTTCCAATACCCCTGAATATCAGCTGTTTTCAGCTTTGCCAGCTGCTTAAACCCTTCAGTGGGTTACAGTTCAAAGTTTTGTAGTCTGCACATTACATGCATTTTCAGAAGCTACAGGTGGATTTATCCACAAGAAAAATCACCAGAGGTAAATGCTCAGGCGATCACTGGCTAAAATTATATGCCTCAAAATAGTACAGAAATCGCTAAGTTTATGTTGATGGGCTGTGAGTGTAGCACAATCTCCAGAGAAGCAGGGTAAAAAGTAATGCACATACATAGTCCAATTACTTTTTAAAATAACAGGTAACCGAACACTACACTTACCTTATTGAAGTAGAAGTTACCTGCATTGTTATCCCAGCAGAACTTAGTGTAAGATAAGAAGCCTACGTACCAGTGTGGTGCCCCTTTGTGAGCTCAGTCATACAGAAAAGAGTGTGTCGCGAGCAATTTGGTTAACAGAAACACATTCATAAAGTGTGTGTTTAGCTATAGCCCTGCTCTTTATAAGTTAAAACTGTGATCGGGTGACGCAGAGACCAGTGTTCATACATCAAATCAGAAGGGGGATCAGGCTGGTGATGTATGAAGGGAATTTACTTCAAAGCACAGGAAGGGCAGCAATTTTTATTAAACACAACAAAATGGTCTCCGGCTCCATTCTTATTTTTAGAGTCATGGTGGCCAGTGATGATATTTAATTCTCTTTTTGTGCAGTTTAACAAGGTTGAATCGTTTTTGCCAAAGAAGACCTCAGAAGATTACTTGCCCATGTTAATGCAGATTTTTAAGTAACCAGGCATCTGCCTTAACCCAGTAAACGTGTGTGCTTGTAAATACACTGAATGTGTAACTTGGCCCAGTGACTTTATTTCACCTTTACTTGTACAGTAGATTTGTTCTTTGCTGCCCTCGTGTGGTAAAAGAGTCCAATAGCATCAGTCGTGTGATTAGGTTTATCATCATTCCCCAACACTGACTCATCAGTTAACCCAACACTAGTCTTACATTTTCTGCCATTTGTCCGATTATATAAAACATACAGTAAGATGTGTACAGCTGTGGTTTAGGTAGGAGGGCAAGTGGGGTGAATAATACATGTAAATGTAAGATAAGTCAATCCATTCGCAGTATATAGGGTGGTCCGGATCTAATTATGCAATTTTCATTACGCTATAACTTAATAAGTTTATTACATAGAAAATCACCCGAAAAATCCTGTACCATCGAGAAGTGTGCGAACTGACGACACGAAGACTCGTCTTTGTGTGATCTGGATCTGCATAATTAGATCTGGACCACCCTGTATTGATAGTGGGTTTTGCTGTTCAATTGGAAGAAACTAAGGTTGGTGTCTGAATCATTTTTTATAAAATTGGTTAATTTCATATTTTTCTTTGTTGTGACATAGCATTTCATGGGAAGTCTAGTGTAATTACAATGCCTTTAAAAAGGATTCAGCCCTTTGGAAGTTATACAACATTGAATCCCTCTGGATTTCATTTGGCTTGTTTGATACTGATCAATAGACAAAGACTCTTTAATGTCAAAGTGAAAAATAGATCTCTGCAAAATGGTCTCAATAGATCACAAATTTAAAATGCAAGTTAATAGACTGCATAAGTGTTCACCTAAGTCCACATACAGGGGCATTTCCACTACACTCCTACTCTGAGGAACTCGGAGAATTAAATCTGTTTAGTCTTGAGCAGTGGAGACCATGTGTGGACCTAAGCCAGGTTTTTAAAATACTCAAAAGGCATTAATCTAGCAGGATTCTTTCAACGTAAGGACATGACGCATGTACTGTAAGCAAATGTAAAGTATTATATGTACTGTAGGAGGTAAAAATGTGAGGTTTGAATACACAATGGGAGGTCTGAAAATCGAAGTGTACCCTTTAAGAAAAGGATTTAGGAGTCATAGTGGACTTGACACTATCAACTCTCAAACAGTGTTTAGAAGCCATTAAGAAGGCTAACAGAATGTCAGGTTATATAGCGCCTTGATGTGTGCAGTACAAGTCACAGGAGGTTCTGCTCAGTCTTTATAACTCACTGTTGAGGCCTCATCTGGAGTATTGGGTGCAGTTTTGGTCTCCAGACTACAAAAAGGACATAACAGCACAAGAAAAGGTCCAGAGAAGAGCAACAGGGCTGATTAGAGGGCTACAGGGGATGAGTTATGAGGAAAGATTAAAAGAGCTGAGCCTTTACAGTTTAAGCAAAAGAAGATTAAGAGGTGACATGATTGAAGTGTTTAAAATTATGAAGGGAATTAGTCTAGTGGATTGAGACGGTGACTTTAAAATGAGTTCATCAAGAACACGGGGACACAGTCAGAAACTTGTGAAGGGGAAATTTCACACAAACATTAGGAAGTTTTTCTTCACACAGAGAACGATAAACACTTGAAGTAAGCAACCAAGTTGTGTGGTAGACAGTAAGACGTTAGGGACTTTCAAAACTCGACTTGATGTTACTTTGGAAGAATTAAGTGGATAGGACTGGCAAGCTTTGCTGGGTTGAATGCCTTGTTCTCATCTAGAGTGTTCTGATGTTCTAAAACATTAAGAGGTGTGGAGTACAAGTCAAGGATGGTTATGCTTCCACTTTATAACACACTAGTGATGTTTTGCCAGGAGAATTGTGGTCCATTTTTGTCTCCATATTACAAGAAAGGAAGAGTCTAGAGAAGAGTGATGAGGCTGATTAGAAAACTGAGAGGTGTGAACATTGAGAAGGAATTGAAGGAGCTGAACCTTTTCAATTCAGGCAATGAAGATATTAAGTGACATGACTGAAGTGTTTAAAACTACAAAAGGAATTGCTACAGTGTATCTTGGCCGATTCTTTAAGATAAACTCCGCAACAAGAACACATGGACATATTCTTGCAAAGAACCATAGGCACATGAAGTAAGTTTTCAAGGGTTGTGGTGGGCAGCACCTTGTAATTAGAATGCTAAACCCATGGTAGTGTAAAGGAACATGTGGAGGAGATGAAAGAAAGAGTTGGAAAACTGAGGAAGTAAGAGAGTGGACAGAATCAGATGGAAGCCAGTGTACAGAGAAGTAGGATGAAGGAATCGGGGTTGGGAGGTCCATGGTGAAGTTGTGTGAGAGGGGCTTTAGGGGTGGACCTGTGGAAAGCAGGGGTGATCGGGGCTCCTACAGATATGGATGCCAACAGAGGCAATAGAGAAGATGGAGTCAGTTTCAGTACATCTCGATGGATGCTGTGTGACGTGGCCAGGATGGAAGTCGGGTTCGGCGTGTCCAAGGTAGACGCCGACTGATGGTGGCCATGACTGGAGTTGGAGGATCATTTTCACCAGGGTACCGCCCCTGCTGATCATAGCTGAAGATGGGTGACCAGGGCAAGACTAGAGTATGGGAGAGAAAGTACTGGACAGAGGATTTTAATAGTGATTCTGACTCTTGATTTTTACCCTTGATTTTAAAGGATTTTTTTTGTTGATTATTTGTTAATTTGAACTTCTTCACAGATCACTGGACTTTATGTATATTTTTATTTGTTTAATATGCACTGCACTTTAGATTTTAGTAGGAGCTCTTTCTTGGAAAAATAAAAACTTTGCACATTTGCACTTGGGGCAGCAGTGACAGCTCACTCACAGTAAGAAGATCAGGGCTTGTGTTCCGGGGTCATCACTGCATGTATTTTGCATGTGCTCCCCATATCTGTGTAGGTTTCCTCCCACTGTCCAAAGACACACACACATATATATATGTATATATAGGCAAAGGCACTATATAGGCATCAACCTGACACAGACTGACAACGAAAGCACATAAAAGTGGAACAAAAAGATTTATTTTCTTCAGCTGAGGTCCACGTCTTCCCCATGTCCCTCCCTCAGCCCTAACACAGTCCCAAAGCACACAAAAGCACAAAGCAAACCACCACCACAAAACACTCTTCTTTCTCCTCCATTCCTCCAAGGCAGCTTCGTCCTCCTCCTCCTTCACGTATTTAGATCTTTTTTTATATATATATAATTTGCTTGAACATTCTGGTAGATTTTACGACTCCTCTCATTGAGCGAAGTATCATAATTCGTTTGCGGTACTGATTTATTTGCGCACATCCGAGAGAGAGGCTGCGGGCCAAAGGGAGGGGGTGGTGCCCTCCTCACTTACGTGTATGTATTTTTATATATATATATATATATATATATATATGTAAAAAGTGAAAGGTTGTGAGTGCATATATATTCATCCCCTTTGCTATGAAATCCCTCAGTAAGATCTGTGCCAACCACTTCAGAAGTCCAGAATGACTTGGTCAGGGTCCACCTGTGTGCAATCAAAGATCATGTGATCTGTCACATGATGTCTGTTCTGACAGGCCCTGACTCTGCAATACCACTAAGCAAGATGAAGGCCAAGGAGCACTCCAGACAGGTCAGAGACAAAGTAGTGGAGAAGTGCAGATCACAGTTGGGTTATAAAACATATCCCAAACTATGAATATCCCATTGAGCACCATTGTAACAAAATGGGAAGAATATGACACCACTACAAACCTGACAAGTGAAGGCTGCCCACCAAAACTCAAAGACCAAGAAAGGAGGGCATTAATCAGAGATGCAACAAAGACACCGAGCATAATACTATAGGAGCTGAAAAGATCCACAGCGGAGTAGGGAAGGGTCTGTCCATAGGACCACTTTAGGTCGTATACTCCACAGAGTGGGGCTTTATGGAAAAGTGGCCAGAAAAAAAGCCAGTTTCAAAAAAAAGAAAGAAAACAAGTTTGGAGTGGCAGACTCCCCAAACACACGGAAGAAGGTGCTGTGGTTCTCGGATGAGACTAAAATTGAGTCTTTTGGCAATCCTATGAAATGCTGTGTGTGGTGCAAACTCAACACTTCACCCATCACCCCAAGAATGCCATTCCCACAGTGAAACATGGCAGTGGCAGCATCATACTGGGCGGGGGGAACAGGAAAACTCAGGATTGAAGGAAAGGTGGATGGGCAATGCAGGGCAATTCTTGAAGAAAACCTGTTTCAGTCTGCCAGAGTTTTGTGACTGGGATGACGGTTCACCTTCCAGCAGGACAATGAATGACCCTAAACACACTGCTGAAGCTACACTCAAGGGGTTTAAAGGGAAACACTGAAATGTCTTTGAGTGGTTTCATCAAAGCCCAGATCTCAACACAATTGAGAATCTGTGGCATTGAGTTCGAGCAGTTTGGCCTCAAGGAATTAGTGACAATCCCAATGGTGAGATATAGAGATAATAGAAATATTCACCAGACGACTGGTGAATGGGGGCTGTACAAAGTATTGACTTGGGTGGGGGGTTAATACCTATGCACACTCAGGCTTTGCACAAAATGGTATGCAAGTTGTGTAAATCAAATGGCGCTATCCCCCCTACCCAACCCGCCGCCTCAAAAATACATTTTTATTACGGGCTGTAATGCGACAAAACAGGACAAACACCGAGCGGTATGAATACTTTCGTATGGCACTTTACCATTTGCTTAAAGATACTGACTGATAGCGCCTTTGATGTTTGCATTTCTTTCTTATATAAAGATGGCTAAAGATGAAGTTCAAAGGCTATGAATATATCCTTCTGCCCTGAGTCAATATCTGAAGTGTCTGCTGTATGTGGCAAGCGACAAGTTTCATTTAAAGGCGTTATTTCAAGTTACGTGCGGTGTCATTAAAATAAAAAATTCAAGAAATAAATAAGCAATATACATTTATTTCGTTAAGTATGTATGCTCACATATTATTTTGTTATTATTTATTATCACATCTATTAATACATTTATTTATTTTATTTTGTTCTAAATATTCCTCCATATCAAATTGTTATAAGGCATCTTACCTACCCTTGGGACGGCTTTACACTTCTCGTTAACAAAACTCGTGGCTAATAAATTTGAATAACAACCGCCCTAAGTGACAGACCACGCCTCACGCTAAGCGATGATTTGCATAATACCACTCCATTCCTTTGCAGAAAACGCTGGGTAAGCCACGCCCACTTCTGCTGACGCTGCGAATTTAACTACAGTAAGACAAGATTGTACTTGAATTTTGCTGCGATCTCAATTGGTACGTCCTGTTATTGAGTTAAATTACAACTAGTTGTGGTGTTAGCTCACCTGGGACTTCATCTTTGCGTTATCCTTATTGGCTCAAGACATATAAGCCACGCCCGTTCGCAGCTCGTTTTCCCGCCCACTACCTCTCTTCCATTCTTCAAATGGATCGAGCTTTATTATAAAGTGGCGTGTGCTACGCTATTCTCGTCACTCTTTACAGGTCTTGGAAGTCTCGGTGAGTGTGAGTGAGCAGAAAGGTGCGTTCTGATCTTTTAACTATCCATCCTCTCTGGTTTTGATAATGATTAGTCGTTTTAAGATAATGCAACGATAATTCAGAAACAAACTTTATAGAGATGAGTGCAAGTATAAATGTAGGCAGACAAGACATTAAAGCAGTGTTGAAGACAATTTTGTTTATAATTGTATTGAAGATGAATTTATAGGTGATAAATAATTTATCTTTAGAAATAAAGGTAGCTCTTCTGTATCTCTAAAGATATGGCTGAATTACATTTAGCTGACAGCTAATATCTTGAATTATTTAGCAATTGTAGCCAAGCCTAATCTTACTTAACCACCTTTGAAAATGTACCATATTTAATAAAGCACACGGATGTGGAGGGGCCCATATTACTAGTAAGCCTCAATATGTAATAATAATAAGTATCCATATATCTATATGTACAATTCTTAATATTTCTTGATGGCTGTAACAAATAGTGTTTTATTTGACTTATTAAGTATAGTCAAACAAGTGATGGCTGTACTGTGTGTCTTTAATTAATCAATTTGTTTTATATAGCCCCTTTCATAAAATATGTGATCACAACTTACCAGGATAATATGTGATAACTCAATTACTTAGATTAGGTACCACTAAAAATCTGGAACATCTAAAAATTATTTATAAGGAAATGAAGTATTATGCAATGCTTGTTAATTTTAATTGGAATTCACATTCGATAGATAGATAGATAATGTGAAAGGCACTATATATGATAGATAGATGTGAAAGGCACTATATGACAGATAAATATGAAAGATAGCTAGTTGGATAGTATGGACAATAGAGGGCGCTCCAGCTCCCCAAACACCCAACACAAACAGGCACGGACACAGGTTGAAAGGTCTTTATATTGTGAGAAAACTCTTCTTTTATAATGATTTCCCACCACCACAGCTGCAGGTACACAAAGCACAATACAACACACTCTTTGTCTTCTCTGTGTCTCTCACTGCCTCCTCTGCTCCTCTCCCAAGCTTTGTCCTCCTTGCTCTTGGTTGCCTGATGCAAGGTAGGCAGTCCCCTTTTATTTTAGCCGCCTTGGACGTGCTCCTGATCTTCCTCATACGTGATCTGTCAGCACTTCTGTGTGAGGTGGGAACCCCATAATGTAAGGACTCCACTATCCTGCAGCACCCCCTGGCTTGACTACTATACCTGGCATGCCCTGTGGGCACCCATGTGGGAATCTGAGCCTGGGCTCACTGCCATGTGTAGTCCTGGGGGAGATAAAGCCCTGTGTAAGCTGTCTCCCCATGTCTTTTCATCCTAAGGGCATCCTGGATGTGTAAGGACACTGGCCATTCTTCACGATAGATAGATAGATAGATAGAGTTAGGTCCATAAATATTTGGACAGAGACAACTTTTTTCTAATTTTGGTTCTGTACTTTACCACAATGAATTTTAAATGAAACAACTCAGATGCGGCTGAAGTGCAGACTTTCAGCTTTAATTCATTCGGTTGAACAAAACGATTGCATAAAAATGTGAGGCAACTAAGATATTTTTTTAACACAATCCCTTCATTTCAGGGGCTCAAAAGTAACTGGACAAATTAAATAAATGGAAATAAAATGTTCATTTCTAATACTTGGTTGAAAACCCTTTGCTGGCAATGACAGCCTGAAGTCTTGAACTCCTGGGCATCACCAGATGCTGGGTTTCCTCCTTTTTAATGCTCTGCCAGGTCTTTACTGCAGCGGCTTTACTTTCAGTTGCTGTTTGTTTGTGGGCCTTTCTGTCCGAAGTTTAGTCTTCAACAAGTGAAATGCCTGCTCAATTGGGTGAAGATCAGGTGACTGACTTTGCCATTCAAGAATTGTCCATTTCTTTGCTTCAATAAACTCCTGGTTGCTTTGGCTGTATGTTTTGGGTCATTGTCCATCTGTATCATGAAACCCCGCCGCCCAATCAATTTGACTGCATTTAGCTGGATTTGAGCAGACAGTACGTCTCTGAACACCTCAGAATTCATTCGGCTGCTTCTGTCCTGTGTCACCTCATCAATAAACACGAGTGTCCCAGTGCCACTGGCAGCCATGCACGCCCAAGCCATCACACTGCCTGACTCCACCGTGTTTTACAGATGATGTGCTATGCTTTGGATGATGAGCTGTTCCACGCCTTCTCCATACTTTTTTCCTACAATCATTCTGGTAGAGGTTGATCTTGGTGTCATCTGTCCAAAGAATGTTTTTCCAGAACTCTGCTGGCTTTTTTAGATGTTCTTTAGCAAAGTCCAATCTAGCCTTTCTATTCTTGAGGCTTATGAGTGGCTGGCACCTTGCAGTGCACCCTCTGTATTTACTTTCATGCAGTCTTCTCTTTATGGTAGACTTGGATATCGATACACCGACCAAGCCCTGGAGAGTGTTGTTCACTTGGTGGGCTGTTGTGAAGGGGTTTCTCTTCACCATGGAAATGATTCTGCGATCATCCACCACTGTTGTCTTCTGTGGACGTCCAGGTCTTTTTGCATTGCTGAGTTCACCAGTGCTTGCTTTCTTTCTCAGGATGTACCAAACTGGAGATTTTGCCACTCGTAATATTGTAGCAATTTCTCAGATGGGTTTTTTCTGTTTTCGTAGCTTAAGGACGGCTTCTTTCACCTGCATGGAGACCTCCTTTAGCAAGCAGCACACCTCAGATCAACTCCAGGCCTTTTATCTTCTTAATTGATAATAACAGAACGACGGACTTGAACACACCTGCCCATGAAATAGCCTTTGAGTCGATTGTCCAATTACTTTTGAACCCCTGAAATGAAGGGATTGTGTTCAAAATATGCTTTAGTTGCCTCACATTTTTATGCAATCATTTTGTTCACACACCGAATTAAAGCTGAAAGTCTGCACTTCAACTGCATCGGAGTTGTTTCATTTCAAATTCATTGTGGTAATGTACACAACCAAAATTAAAAAAAAGTTGTCTCTGTCCAATATTTATGGACCTAACTGTAAATAGATAGATAGATGTTGAAGGCACTAGATAGATAGATAGGTAGATAGATAGATAGATAGATAGGTAGATAGATGTGGAAGGCACTAAATAATAGATAGCTCTTGCTACATCACCCATCCCAATTTTTTTTTTAAGTCTTGCTTCATCACCCAAGGGCAAGGTCTTGGGGTCCAGCGGCTGTTGGATTTTGACATTTCTGACGATGCTATGATCTTCACAGAGTCAATGGAGGCTGTGATCGGGGCGCTCGAGAGACTGAATGAGGAGTCTGAGTGTCTGGGCTTGCGAGTGTCCTGATAAAAACCAACCTTTAGTTGACCTCTTGGGCACGGCCATCAGCAGTGTGTCTGTCTGCAGAGAGAGTGTCGACCGCATCAAGAGGTTTACTTACCTCGGCAGTGACATTCATGTCTCTGGTGACTCTTCCTATGAAGTCAGTAGACGGATTGGGAGAGCATGGGGGGTCATGAGGTTACTGGAAAGGGGTGTGTGGCGCTCCTGATATCTGCTAAAGGACGAAGGTCCAAGTCTTTAGAGTCCTGGTGCTTCCTGTCTTGCTATATGGTTGCGAGTCATGGACGCTATCCAGTGACCTGAGACGAAGAATGAACTTCTTCAGTACTGTGTCTCTCTGGAAAATCCTTGGGTACCGTTGGTTTGACTTTGTGTTGCTCATGGAGTCCCGAATGAGGCATATGACCTGCATTGTGAGGGAGTGTCAGTTACGGCACTACAGCCATGTGGCGCGTTTCCAAGAGGATGATTCGGCTGGTAAGATCCTCATTGTTGAGAACCTAAGTAGCTGGACCAGGCCAAGGCGTCGCCCATGTAACACTTGGCTGCGGCAGGTAGAGGGTCATCTCCGGAGGGTAGGACTGGACTATGTGTCTGCCTGGAGGGTTGCCAACCGGGATCCAGAGTTGTTTCGTTGTGTGGTGGGTGTGGCAATGCGCTGTACCAGTGCATGGTCCCCAACTTGATGTGACATCACCCACAATTCCACAAGTACCATAATAGTCAAACTGTGCAAACTCGAGACCCTCATGACTTTCACGCTCAGTTTCAGAAGTCTCAGTCTGACTATGTGATATTTGACTACTATCTGGATATCACAAGTGAGGCCAAGAAAAAATTTAATAATAATAATAATAATAATAATTCTTGACATGTATATAGTGCCTTTCTTACTACTCATAACACTTTTCATAGCAAGTGGGGGGCCACTTCAACCACCATTAATGCAGCCATTTTTGTGCCACTGCACTCACCATACATTAGCTATTAGGTGGTGAAGGGGCGAGAGAAAGAGACAATTAGAGACAGGGGATGATTAGGGGTGCAGAATGACCAGGCTGTGGAGGGCAATGTAGCCTGGGCATCTTGATACCACCTACTCTTTACGAAGGATGCACAGGGATCTTTTATGACCACAGAGAGTCAGGACCTCAATTTTACATGTCATCTGGAGGATGGCACCATGTTTACAGCACAGTGTCCCCCATCACTGCACTGGGGCATTGGGATCCACATTCAGACCACAGGGTAAGCACCCCCTGCTGGCCTCGCCAACACCTTTTCCAGCAGCAACCCAAACTTTCCCCATTCGTACATTAAGAATTCGTACTTAAACTGGCCACTTTATTAGGTACACCTGTTCAACTGCTTGTTAACACAAATATCTAATTAGCCAATCACATGGCAGCAACTCAATACATTTCAGCCTGTAGACCTTTTCAAGACGACCAGCTGAAGTTCAAATTGAGCATCAGAATTTTGTTTTGTTTTGTATGGTTGTTGGTGCCAGGTGGGCCGCTCTGAGTATTTCAGAAACTGCTGATCTAGTGGGATTTTTACACACAACCACCTGTTGAATTTACAGAGAATGGTCTGAAAAGGGAAAATATCCAGTTGTCTGGGCGAAAATGCCTTGTTGATGCCAGCGGTCAGAGGAGAATGGCCAGATTGGTCTGAGCTGATAGGAGGGCAACAGTATCTGAAATAAGCACTCGTTACCACCAAGGTGTGCAGAAGAGCAGCTCTGAACACACAACAAGCCGAACCTTGAAGCAGGGAGACTACAACAGCAGGAGACCCCACTGAGTGCCACTCCTGTCAGAGTTGTAAGAAAATACAACTGAGGGTACAATTCACACAGACTCACCAAAATTGGACCACAGAAAATTGGAGAAACGTTGCCTTGTCTGATGAGTCTCTAGTTTCTGCTGTGACATTCAGATGACAGGGTCAGAATTTGGCATCAATGACATGAAAGTATGGATCCATCCTGCCTTGCATCAATGGTTCAGGTTGGTGGTGTATTGGTGTGGGGGATATTTTCTTGGCCCACTTTGGACCCCTTAGTACCAACTGAGCATTGTTTAAATGCCACACCCTACCTGAGTATTATTGCAGGCCGTGTCCATCTCTCTATGACCGCAGTGTAACCATCTTCTGGTGGCTACTTCCAGCAGGATAACACACCATGTCACAAAGATCAGATCATCTCAAACATGACAAGGACCTAACTGGACTCAATTGGGGTCCACAGTCACCAGATCTCAGCCCAATTGGGCACCTTTGGTATGTGATGGAATGGGAGATTCGCATCGTGGATGTGCAGCCGACAAATCTGCAGTCACTGCCTGACGCTGTCATGCCAATATGAATTAGAATCCCTGAGGAATGTTTCCAGCACCCTGTTGAATCTATGCCATGCAAAAGGGGGTCCAACCTAGTACTAGTAAATTGTACCTAATAAAGTGCCCAAGGAGTGTAGCTGCAACTGTGAATCTTTGTGTAAAAAAGGGGTACAGACTGCCATTAATCCGAAACTTCTCTGGCCCCTAACCGCTTACACACAAATTTCGAGATGAGTGGGCATCTGGTATTTGAATGTGAATTTCCCCTTGGGATTAATAGAGTATCTATCTATCTATCTATCTATCTATCAATCAATTTGGGGTGGGGAAAATGTGGAAGGTATGTTTCCGTAGTAAGGTTATTCTCCTGTTAAAAAAAATCCCTCTTATTTTTAGGTAGATCCTCCATAATATATATATTTTTTCCCCCATAATTCCACCCCTGACCAGCAACCCTTGTTTTGATCCCGAATTACGCGAGACGCAAACCAACCATTGGCGCCGGCGCACTCCGACCTTAAATTTAATTAAGTTATGCCGTTATTCTCAGAAACAATGGTTGCATGCTGCTTGTATTGAACGACTTACCAGAAATTTTAATGCCCAATAAAATCAAAATCATGTGATTTGGTAGCTTTGTGGCTCTGCACGTACTTACAGACGTTCTCTACATTTTCTGTCATTTCAGATTGTTTGTTTCCGCCTCTTTTTACCATACGAACCGCCCCTTGTTTCTGACAGACAGTAGTTCTTTCCAATCAGCGAATTGTCTTTGACGTCGGAGTCAAATTATAAGAGACCTTCACCGGAGAGCACGTCTTTGCTGTACGGACAAAATGGGACGCTTTGTTGCAGGAATGCAGGTAAGCTGAATCTGTTTTAAAAAGGGAGCGAAAGGGAATAGCAAAATGATTTTAAAGAGGCAGGCGCTGCGTCGATGAAAGTGGGCGTAACGTGACGAAGTGTGCATCAAAGTAGGCGTGACAATGCTTCCGGCAGAATGGGCGGGAGCAGTTTCCTTGTGGGAGGAGCGTCAGAGTCCGAAGGAATTGTGGCAGTTAGCTGCGGAGCTGCAAGATGGGCCATCCCGTGGTGAGTCTGCATTTTAATACATTCTTGATTTTACAGCTGCATGGGCGTCATTCGAAATTGTCCTTTTTTCGGCATAGTTTACTGGACCACGCATGGTGAGTGTGCACAGCGAGTTAGTGAGGAGGAGAAGTGACTTCGGGATGCAGAGGAGAACTCGACTGTCAGGAACGGAGACACTATGGGACAGCGTGAATAATAGTGCGTGCAGATATTATGGAGCAACGCTTTGACTAAAATAAAAACGGCAATCTCAATTTTATCAGATGCCATCCTGACAGAAAGCAGAGCCCTCTTGATTCCAGGGTGTGACGTCCCCTAGAGAGAGGAAACACCCAGTGTCCTTAGTGTAGGAGGGATCACCTTGATAAAGAAGACGACTCTAAGTTATTAATATCCGGGATTTCATCCTGTGAGAGGACAGCCCTGTATTGCTAGTCCACGAGGGTCCAATCATGACAAAGAACAAACCTTTCCAGTGCCGGCCATAGTATTTTGAGGTTGTAAGCAGGATTTTAACTTGCCCTTAGCCCCAACCCACCCGAAATTAGTGCTGAAACACGTTAAAAAAAACTAAATATTAATACAACACGCAGCCGCCTACTGTTTGATCTGTTAGTTTTTGTTTGTGGACATATGTATATTTATTTCTGTAACACATTTAGTACAGAGTGGCTCAGTGATAGGGCTGTTGCCTCACAGTAAGGAGACCTGGGTGTTCGCTTCCCGGGTCCACCCTGCATGGAGTTTGCATGTTCTCCCACAGTCAAAAGACATGCAGGTTAGGTACATTGGCGATCCTAAATTGTGCTTGGTGTGTGCCCTGCGGTAGGGCTGGCGCTGTCCCTGGGGTTTGTTCGTGCCCTGTGCTGGCTGGGATTGGCTCCAGCAGACCCTGTGCTAGGATATAGCGGGTTGGAAAACGACTGGCTGACTGACATTTTAATACAACCGATTGTGCTTTACAGGATGTCAAAGAAGTAGTTGTATGCAAAGAAAAACAAAAACTAGACAAATCCAAATCATATTATGTGATATCATCTGCTGTTAAATTCTGCTCCATACTTGTACATTTTTTATTTTTTATACTGTATGTCTCTCTTTGAACTGCCATTCCCAAGGTTTCTTCCATTTTTTCCCCCTGCAATGGTTTTTTTTTGTGAGTTTGTCTTGTCTTCTTAGAGAGCCAAGGCTTTGCTGTCAAAAGGCAGGGCCTGTTAAAGCCCATTGCAGCACTTCTTGTGTGATTTTGGGCTATACAAAAATAAATTGTATTGTATAAGAGTAATAATGCATAAATACTATATTAAAAATTTAATAATACACACTTACATAGTATATAGGGTCTATATAGATCTAATTATGCAATTTTCATTACGCTATAACTTACTAAGTTTATTACATAGAAAATCACCCAAAAAATTCCAGACCATCAAGAAGTGTGCGAACTGACAACATGAAGAATCGTCTTCTCGCCGAACTGGAATTGTCCCCGCATGAATCAAAGTCATCCAGACGCTCTGGATCTGCATAAGTAGATCAGGACCACCCTGTAGATATATAATAAAGAGAGAAATACATTACTTAATTGTTTTTTTTAAGTCACTAACTGTCCGATGATAATAATGTCATTTAGCCAAGGTGGACAGAAAAAAAGAACCACTCCAATTATGCTGGAAAAAAACAAAATCTCTAGGACCACCCAGCCCCCAATGGGTATTCTACATAACATAAATATTCATAGGTAGGTCTTTATTTTATTTTTTTTAAGGCTTCGTCTAAGAGGATTTGACACGGGGGTCTCGTGGCAGACTCGGGTATCCGCTTTCATTCAGACATCATAGGCGGCTGCACATTAGTTTGATTAGGTGCCGGAAAAGAAAACCGAGCAAAGTAAAGATTAATAAAGATGAATTCTAACAGTGACTAATGCTTGATCAATACACCGACACTCACACAGGACAGGTCTTTGGAGCACTATACTAATATTGGGTAGGATCTCCTTTTGCTCTCAAAATTTTTTGTGCCATGGATTCCACAAGAAGCTGGAAACATCTGGTCCATGTTTTACGTGATTGCATCACACAATACAGTGGTGCTTGAAAGTTTGTGAACCCTTTAGAATTTTCTATATTTCTGTATAAATATGACCTAAAACATCATCCGATTTTCACTCAAGTCCAAAAAGTAGATCGTTTATTTATTAAAGAAAATGATCGAATATTACATATTTGTGAGTAGCAAAAGTATGTGAACCTTTGCTTTCAGTATCTGCTGTGACCCCCCAATAACTGCAACTAAACGTTTCCGGTAACTTCTGATCATTCCTGCACAATTTTCACCCATTCCTCCGTACAGAAGAGCTTCAACTCTGGGATGTTGGTGGGTTTCCTCACATGAACTGCTCGCTTCAGGTCCTTCCACAACATTTCGGTTGGATTAAGGTCAGGACTTTGACTTGGCCATTCCAAAACATTAACTTTACTCTTCTTGAACCATTCTTTGGTAGAACGACTTGTGTGCTTAGTGTCGTTGTCTTGCTGCATGATCCACCTTCTCTTGAGATTCAGTTCATGGACAGATGTCCTTATATTTTAATTTAGAATTCTCTGATATAATTCAGAATTCATTGTTCCATCGATGAAGGGAAGCCGTCCTGGCCCAGATGCAGCAAAACAGGCCCAAACCCTGATACTACCACCACCACGGTTCACAGATGGGATAAGGTTCTTATGCTGGAATGCAGTGTTTTCCTTTCTCCAAACATAACGCTTTTCATTTGAACCAAAAAGTTCTATTTTGGTCTCATCCGTCCACTAAACATTCTTCCAATAGCCTTCTGGTTTGTCCACGTGATCTTCAGCAAACTGCAGACGAGGAGCAATATTTTTTTTGGAGAGCAGTGGCTTTCTTTCTCCTTGTAACCTGCCATGCACACCGTTGTTGTTCAGTGTTCTCCTGATGGTGGACTCATGAACATGAACATTAGCCAATGTGAGAGAGGCCTTCAGTTGCTTAGAAGTTACCCTGTGGTCCTTTGTGACCTCGCCGACTATTACACGTGTACCTTGCTCTTGGAGTGATCTTTGGTGGTCGACCACTCCTGGGGAGGGTAACAATGGTCTTGAATTTCCTCCATTTGTACACAATCTGTCTGACTGTGGATTGGTGGAGTCCAAACTCTTTAGAGATGGTTTTGTAACCTTTTCCGGCCTAATGAGCATCAACAACTCTTTTTGTGAGGTCCTCAGAAATCTCCTTTGTTCGTGCCATGATACACTTCCACAAACATGTGTGGTGAAGAGCCGACTTTGATAGATCCTGTTCTTTAAATAACACAGGGTGCCCACTCACCCTGATTGTCATCCCATTGATTGAAAACACCCGACTGGAATTTCACCTTTAAACTCACTGATCATCTGTGAGGTTCATATACTTTTGCCACTCACAAATATGTAATATTTGATCATTTTCCTTAATAAATAAATGACCAAGTATAATATTTTTGTCTCATTTGTTTAACTGGTTTCTCTTTATCTACTTTTAGGACTTGAGTGAAAATCTGATGATGTTTTAGGTCATATTTATGTAGAAATATAGAAAATTCTAAAGGGTTCACAAACTTTCAAGCACAACTGTATGTATTTGCAGATTTGTAAGTTGTGAATCTTCCATTTTTCAACACTCCCATTCAGGGCCGATGACTGGGATGGCCACTGAAGAATAGCGAACTCGCTGTCACTTTCATGAAATTGTTTGAAGCTATTAGCCATTAGAAGACTGTGTGGCCTAAAGGGAATGTACGTGGTCAGCAACAATAATCAAATAGGCTGTGGCATTCAAGCAATGATTGCTTGGTACTAACAAACCCAAAATGTTCCAGAAAAACATTCCGCAACCATAACACCACCACCAGTCCAGCAGTAGGCTGGACTGTTGACACAAGGCAGGTTGGGTGCATGGATTCATGCTGTTGGCACCAAAGTCTGATCCTACCTTCTGTATGCCTCAGCAGAAGTCGAGTTTCATCAGGGTTACAGTTTTCCTGTCTTCAGTTATCCCGTTTTGGTGATTCAGCCTCATCTTTGTGATTTGGACTGACAGGTGTGGAACCTGACGTAGTCTTATGCTGTTGTGGCCCATCCACCAAAGGTTTGAGGTGTTGTTGTGCATTCTGAGATACCATAGCCTTTCTGTCAGCTTGAACTAGTTTGGCCATTCTCCTTTGACCTCTCTCATACACAAGGTGTTGCCATCCACAGAACTGCCACTCACACATGATGTTTCTTTTGTTTTTTGCGCCATTCTGAGTAAACACTAGAGACTGTTGTGCATGCATATCCTAAGAGATCAGCAGTTACAGAAATACTCAAACCAGCCCATCTGGCACCAACAATCATGCCATGGTTAGAATCACCGAGGTGTTTTCCTCTAGGGGGCGCCAGCTCCCTGGTTGGAATAAGTTCTTTTTTAATTTGCGGCGTCTTAAGTAACCCGAAACTATATAGATATAATATTAAAAGGCGATATCCCAGGGGTCCTCAGTCACGGTCCTGGTGGGCTGCAGTGGCTGCAGGTTTCCACTTCAACCAATTTTTTAATTAGAGGTTAGGAGCACACGCTGATGATGGCACAAACCAATTTAGGATCCTAGATTAGGACCCGAGTGCAGCCATGCGATGGGTGACCCCTCAGCACCACACCAGTTCAGATGGAGTGTTTTTATGGTGGCTGGAGTGCCATCAACCCCCAGGTTTTTCCCTGCAGGTTGCAGGGCCTACATGCAGAATCGGAACAGGGCAATTGCAGGTTAAGGGCCTTACTCAAGGGCCCAAAGAGGTAAAGTCACATTCGGCATATACGGGATTTGAACTGGCAACCTTATAGATAGATAGATATGAAAAGGCACTATATAATAGATAGATAGATAGATGTGAAAGGCACTATATGATAGATAGATAGATGTGAAAGGCACTATATGATAGATAGATAGATAGATGTGAAAAGGCACAATATAATAGATAGATAGATAGATGTGAAAGGCACTATATGATAGATAGATAGATGGATAGATATGAAAAGGCACTATATAATAGATAGATAGATATGAAAAGGCACTATATAATAGATAGATATGAAAGGTACTATATAATAGATAGATAGATATGAAAAGGCACTATATGATAGATAGATAGATATGAAAAGGCACTATATAATAGTCAGAGGTCACTAACAGGAGGACCTCGGTCCGCATCCGGACCGCAAAGCTGTCTCATACGGACCTTGACTTACAGCCAAAACAAAAGGTTATCATTTAAACATGATGGGGCGCTTCTATTTTTATCCGGCGCAGCTTTTGTAATCTTTACGGTAATGGTGAGGAAATACACAGTATACGCGCTAAGCCATTTCACGTGATACCTCTCATCCAATCAAGTCTGCGGATTCTGGTCGGTGAACGTTGTTTTACGAATCCATGTACGCAAACAGTGGAGGGATTTTTCAGAGATACGGTCGAAAAGAAGAAAGATAGTGAAACGTGTGTTAGAGGCAAGGTCAGGAACCGAAACGTTCGAAAGAAATGTAGCGATAAAAATAAAGACTACTGAGAGATACTGTGAGACTGTGCTGGATAAAGAAGAGACGAGTGACACGGCGAAAGGGACAGAAATATACGGAGCAAATGGCGCTCTCTAAAAGAAGGAAAGTGGACAGCTTAAAATAGGTATTTAATCCAGAATGGACAAACTCATTTCTGTTCATACTTCCCACTGGAAACACTAAACCTGTGTGTCTCATATGTTCAGAAACCGTGGCACTTGTAAAAAGTGCCAATGTGAAACGACATTATGAGACGAAGCATAAAGATTTTGAACGAACATACCCACTCAAATCTGAAGTGAGATCACAAAAAATCATTAGTCTCAGAGGCCAATATGACCAGTCCACCAGGATCCTGAGCCACACATTCACTGCCCAACAACGTGCTCTGGAGTGCTCCCTCAGAGTTGCTTGGATTTTGGGATTTTGGGACAACACAGAATGCCATTTACAGATGGAGGGGTTGTCAAAGAATGCATGAGTGCAGTAGCTGAAACATTACTTGAGGGAAAACAAAAGCAAGAGCTATGTGAAAAAATAAATCAAATACCCATGTCCGCAACATCTGCCACAAAGAAAAGTGAAATACTGACTGAGGATGTGCTAATCCAGCTTGATGAAGCAATGCAGAAGGCACCATGTGTGGGTTTAGCTGTGGATGAGTCCACTGACATTTGTGACAATGTTCAGCTGTTAGTGTATGTCAGGTTTTTCAACACTGACCAGAAAGCATTCTGTGAAGACCTGTTAGGTATCACACCCCTTCAGACCAGTACAAGAGGAGAGGACATTTACACGGCCATTAAGGAGATGTTGTCAAAGAGAGGAATAGAGCCAAAAAAGGTGGTTTCAATAACCACAGATGGAGCCCCTGCTATGATTGGGAGAGAGAAAGGAGCAGTATCAAGACTGAAAGAAGACAATCCTGAGCTCATATCTTACCATTGCATCATTCATCAATCTGTCCTCTGTGCATCCCTGTCAGATGAGCATGCTGAGGTGATGAGTACAATGATGAAAATGATACATTTTCTCAGAGCATCCTCTTCCTTCCAGCATCGCATGCTTAGAGAATTCCTCAGGGAAGTCGATGCTAATGCAGATGAACTTTTGCTGCACAACAATGTGAGATGGCTCAGCAAAGGCAGGGTGTTGGCACGCTTTTGGTCCATAAGGAGGGAAGTAGCATCTTTTTTGGCAGAGCTAAGAAGTCAGAAGGCATCACAGTTTTCTTTCTTTTTAGACAATGAAAAACAAATGGACAATGTGGCCTTTTTGGTTGATATCACTTCACATCTAAATGAACTGAATTTGAGGCTACAGGGAAAAAACAATTCAATTTGTGAACTGATGACAGCTGTCCGCTCCTTTCAGAGGAAACTTGAGGTGTTCAAGGAAGACTTGCAGGGGGACTGTGAACATTTCCCAGCAGTGCAGGAACAGGTGCAGGGGCAGAGAGATGTGTCTTCTTTTGTTAACTTTATTAATAAGCTGATTGTTAACTTCAGCAACCGTTTTGACCACTTCCGCTTTGGACAGCAGCTCACCATGTTCATTCAGAGCCCATTTCTCATCACAGATGTCAGGAGGTTCTCAAAGGAAGTCACGGAGCACTTTAAATGGGTAAATGCTGGGCCTCTTCAGATGCAACTGGTTGATCTCCAAGCAGATGTGGCTCTGAAAGAGCAGTGTGGAAGAATTGATCCTTCCACTTTCTGGCTCCAAATGGTCCCTGAGACAGCTTTCCCAGTTCTGAGGAAGGTAGCCTTGTACATATTGACTATGTTTGGCTCCACACACAACTGTGAGACAGCTTTCTCCACAATGAACATAATAAAAACTAAATATCGTTTCAGGCTCAACAATGAACACCTCCACATGTCTATGAGAATGGCTCTGACTCCATTCAAGCCCAGGTTTAAAACCCTGGCAGGATAAGCTAGAGCTCAATTCTCTCACTGAGCAAAAAAGTGTGGCAATGAATATAAGAGGGAAGAACATGGGCATTTAAACCTGTTACATTGTTAAGATGTGTTGAGATTTGTTATCTGTGAAATTGGTTGAGACTTGAGTCAAAATGTGAAACAGAAAAGGGGAAATGTTAAGCTTTTTCTCCATTCCTTTTGTATTCTTCACTTTATTTAAGCATGCACAGTTTTCATAATTTATTTTTGTCTTATTTTGAAGTGCAGCCCTACTTTTGTTTATTAAATTAAAGAAGAAATTATACACTGACAGAACAAAAAAGTACATATTTGCAGTCATACATAAATGTTCAGTTCTGTGTTTGAAAATAAATATTGTCAAAAGGATTATGAATTGTACTAAACTAATTTGATTTGAAAGTCTAGTATTAATTACATGCAGATGTTGATACAACTACTAGGCTACTTAAATAGACATGATACTAAATAGTTAGACAACATGATCTTCAGACGGACCGGACCTTTGCTTCAAGAAATTTTCTCTGACTGGACCTCGATAGATTTTAGTTGAAGACCCCTGTAATAGATAGATAGATAGATAGATAGATATGAAAGGTACTATATAATAGATAGATATGAAAAGGCACTATATAATAGATAGATAGATGTGAAAGGCACTATATGATAGATAGATAGATAGATAGATAGATGTGAAAGGCACTATATGATAGATAGATAGATGGATAGATAGATATGAAAAGGCACTATATAATAGATAGATAGATAGATGTGAAAGGCACTATATGATAGATAGATGGATAGATAGATATGAAAAGGCACTATATAATAGATAGATGGATAGATGTGAAAGGCACTATATGATAGATAGATATGAAAGGCACTATATGATAGATAGATAGATATGAAAGGCACTATATGATAGATAGATAGATAGATATGAAAAGGCACTATATAATAGATAGATAGATATGAAAGGCACTATATGATAGATAGATGTGAAAGGCACTATATAATAGATAGATAGATATGAAAAGGCACTATATGATAGATAGATACTTTAATGTTCCCAAGAGGAAATTCCTATACTCCAGCAGCAGCATACTGATAAAGAACAATATAAAATTAAATAGTGATAACAATGCAGGTATAACAGACAATAACTTTGTATAATGTTAACGTTTACCCCCCGGGTGGAATTGAAGAGTCGCATAGTGTGGGGTCTCCTCAGTCTCAGTGGAGCAGGATGGTGACAGCAGTCTGTGGCTGAAGCTGCTCCTCTGTCTGGAGATGATCCTGTTCAGTGGATCCCAGCTTAGCGAGGGGGCGTGGTGGTTGTGCGGCCGAAGCGGTTCCTGATGAGTTTGTGATGTGGGCGTTTCTCACCTAAGTGCACAGGTGAGAAACGGTCCGCATCCGTAATTGTTCCCAGGAGCTGCTGATTGTCACGTCTACCATGTCCCCTTGATAAATAAAAGCGTGAGGTGGCTAGGGAGGAAAGAAAAAATAAAAGAAATGAAAGACAGAGGTTGCAGAGTGAGGAAGAAAGCAGGAAGTAGTATGGAGAGAGAACCGGAGTGAGTGAGCTGGCGGGCGGGCTGGCGCGTGCTCACAGCTGGACAGTGAGCCCAAGTAGCGGCGTTTGGCCGACACTCGGTGGGGCAGAAGGAAGCGGTCACTCCAACTCCTTGTTCACTGAAGAAAGGCGGCTGGCTGCGTAAGGCTGGGAAGGCAGCAGGAGTCGGGACTTGGGACGTGAGAGCCCTGGTCGTTGGGGATCCCAAGTCGCTGTTTGGTGGAGCCTATCGGAGCCAGGGATCGGTGAGGCGAACCAACCAGTAGAAGAAGGCAGAGAAGGTCAGCTGCTGCAGAAGAGCGACTCTCCTGTTGCGGGGCCCAGATGGGAGAAGCAGGGGAGCCGCCAGGTAAAAGACACGGGGCGACTACTTCCAGCATTGTTTTAACCTCGTTGTCGTTTTAAAGGATTGTTTTTCTTCCTCCACTTCAGCACTTGTTTTGTGGATTATTTATTTAATGACTTTTTGGAAGGCACTGCACTATTTATTTGAACATTGTTTTGTTTATGGATTTTTAATAAAAGCATTGTAGTGCCTCACTGCCGAGCTCATCGGTAACACTACCGACAGTGTCGGGTTCAGGGCTCCCAGAAGCGAAATGGGAGCATGCAGCTAACCCGCATCGTCACATTTGACTTCCAATTAGAAAACCAGTTGGAAAGAAAACCTGCAGCCACTGCGGCCCTCCAAGACCCCTGGTTTATGCATTTAAAATGAATCACATATCTTAATATTTTTAATGTCTGATGCAGCTGTGTTGATGTCAATCTATTGAAGCAAATCGTTAACATTTCTTATGAACACCCTAGCTTAGGCTAATTCAGACTTTCTTGATTCTTTCAATGACCCTTCCTCTGCTAAAGCAAAGTATAATAGATGGGTGGACGGAGTTCATTTTGCCCGAGTCTGACCAAAGAAAATAACAAAACTGTTTTGGAGAAGAGGAGAGTTGTATGCCTCCAGCCTGTAGCTTACGAGTATGTCACCTTGTATACCCAAAGTCTGAGTTTGTTTCGGCATTTGCTGTACTTGGACGTCCGCTCACAAAGTAATGGGAATGTTCACAAAGTGCAGCGGAAAGTGGTGACTCATTCTTAAACATTTTTGTAAAATTAGGCAGCCATGAAAGGTGGAACAGGGAGGACTCGTTTTCCTGACAGCAATTTGGCTCTTTCTCCACTTTGGATTGGCATTAATTACTAGTCTGCTTTTTACTCTACAGCACTGTGAGGAGGTGTGGATGTCTGAATTCTCGGAAGGAATGTGTGGGTGGATGTGAAGAGAGAGTGTGTGTGTGTGTGTGTGTGTGTGTGTGTGTGTGTGTGTGTGTGTCGCTGGTCACGCACTCTCAATTTAGACTTCCTGGGCTTCCATGATGCAGAATAGCTGGTCACACAAAACTGCTGCTGTAGCTGTGAATATCCAGGAGGATTTTTACGTCTCCTTCAAGAGCTTGTCAAAGCACATGAATACCTGAAATAACAGAGGCAAGTAAAGATGGCCAATAAGACGGTAACCAGAGTGTTGTCTGTGTATTAAACAAGCCTGATTTCAGCATGCAGGTGAGAATTTATTATCAAAACATCATATGTTAAATGAAAAGTAAAAAGGTGTGGCCCAAGGTTGCTAATGTCCATGCCATTTTCATTTGTTTTATTATTTGAAATATTCCATTGAATCAAAACTCTAAAGCCAAGTCTGATTTTTGTTAAATGCGGAGTAGACAAATGATGAGTGTCAGTTTCAAGTTATTCCACAGACAATTTCGGGTTCTTTTTTCATGGATGGTGTGGCAGTAGGGGGCGCTAGTGCTCCCTTGAACCCGCTGGTACAACTCCAGACACCTGGTAAAAGTCCGAGACTTTTTATTATGGTTCACAGTGCACCAAGCACCTTCCACACTACTCATAAATATTTAACCCAACAAATAAACACAATATTCTCTCTCCTCCCACCCAGCACAGCTCAGTGTCTGGACTGAGCCACAGTCCTTTTATGGCCCCTGACCCGGAGGTGTTCCTGTCCCATCAGTCCATAGTTTCTTATTCCTTCCGGGTCAGGGCAATCAGTCCTTTACTTCAACCCGGAAGCATGACATTTCTTCCCGTCACGTGACCGTGACGTACTCCCAGGTCATACGGCATCACAGAGCCCATAAGCCCCCCCACAGCGACTCCTGGTGGTCCCCAAGGTATCCAGCAGGGCTGTGTATAAACAGTACAAAGTCCATAAGGCCCAGCTGGACCTCGGGGCACGATCCTGCTGTCGGGAGAGCTCCTCCTGGCGGCCTGGGGGTGAGGACCGGCATGGGAAGCCGGCAGTCCTCCACAATGGGTACCAATAAATGTGTCCATTGTAACAACAAAGGCAGTGCCACCGAGCACCAAACCACAGACAGAGAGGTGCCCAACACAATTCTGGGTTTTACATAAAAGATTACTTATTTATCCACAGCATCTTTCCAGTAATCACCCATCAATATATTTATTTATATATATATATTTGTATATCCATCCATCCATCCATTATCCAACCCGCTATATTTATATATTTCCCCCTGACAGGGCTGTCCTTCAGGACTACAATTCCCATGGATCCCTGCAGGTGTCTACAACCGGATCCCTGTCTGAGGAGCACCAAGGGAGGAATTGCTTTTGAGAAACAGCCTCCCCCAGTCCCTCCATTAATCCTTCACCCCGACTGAGATAACATCCATCCATTATCCAACCCGCTACATCCTGACTACAGGGTCACGGGGTGGTCTGCTGGAGCCAACACAGGGCACAAGGCAGGAAACAAACCCAGGGCAGGATGCCAGCCCACCGCAGTGTATATGTATATGGTACAGTCAAAACCCGAAGTTTGGCCAGTTCCCGAATTGGCCGAGAGGTGTGGCCAAAGTCCAAATTCCTAGAAATGACCAGTGTATATGCTACTGTGACTGGCCATTTCGCAAACTGGCAAGGACTCCCTGGCTAAACTCCGATGTGCTGATGTAAGACTGTCCGCGGGTCTTGTTCAGAAAGCAGACGCCACTTGAGACGGCCTTTCCCTCGCCCAAACACTAACTTTAAGGTCAATAAAATAGGTCCCTGATGTTAAGTCACTTTTTTAGGGCTAAAATGATAACAAAAATGTAAAATCTACTTATATACCTAATCTTAATTATTGTGAAACAACCAAGTGGCGTCCCCTTTCTAAACAAGAGCCGCCAAGGCTACACTCGATGCAATTGCATTACTAAGTGTGCAACAAATCGCTGCTCATCGGACATTGGCTGGTCAATTTACAGTGACATTGGCCATTTCCTGCTTTGGCCGATTTTGGGTTTTGGCCATAACACACACACATATATATATTGTAGCAAGCGGCTGGGGTTGGCACCCAACCGGGATGCCCGAAAGGACCAGAGGAGGGATCACGCCTCCTCCAGACCACAAGGGGGCAACTGCCCTGTTGGCTTTGGGGACCACAGAAACTGAGCTTGGAAGCTCAACTCTGTAGGGGCCCATGGTCACCGCCAGGGGGCGCCCCAATGCCTGGAGAGCCCTGGTCCTCAGCACATCCACCACACCCGGAAGTGCTGGGGGGAAGATGACCAGGGACACCCGGAGTGCTGCTGGGCGCACAGCCAGTACTTCCGCCACACTGGGGAGTGCCGGCGAAAGATTACCAGGAAGCACCTGGAGCACATTCGGGTGATTATAAAAGGGGCCGCCTCCCTCCATTCAGTGGCTTGAGTCGAGAGCGGAGAAGGACGGAGCTTGGGAGGAGTGGAAAGGGGGCGGCCTGAAGAGATGCATCATTGTGTATAGAGGCCTGGACTTTGGGGGAGTTTTGGGGTTGTGTGTGTCAGTCATTGTGTTAATTAATGTGTTGTGGTGATTCAAACGATGTCCGCCTGTCTGTGTCCGGGCTGCTTTCCACAATATATATACAGTAATCCCTCGCTATATCGCGCTTTGACTTTCGCGGTTTCACTCTATCGCGGATTTTAAATGTAGCATATCTAAATATATATCATGGATTTTTCGCTGGTTCGCCGCTTTCTGCGGACAATGGGTCTTTTAATTTAGGTTACATGCTTCCTCAGTTTGATTGCCCAGTTGATTTCATACAAGGGATGCTATTGGCGGTTTGCTTAAAAGCTACCCAATCAGAGCATGTATTACATATTAACTAAAACTCCTCAATGCTATAAGATATGCTTCCCGCGTGGCGCTTGTTTGCTTCTCTCTATCTTTCTCACTCTCTCTGCCTGACGGAGGGGGTGTGAGCAGAGGAGCTGTTTGCACAGAGGACAGCATTTCTGTCGACTAAATAGAACCTACTTATATCAAAATAGAACTTGAAAAGATATATTTTTTTGAATCTGACCGTGCATTTTCATCGAGCCCACGTGCTATTGTGCCCACACCTGCCTGCCTCAATAAGTGACCCTCGCTTCGCTCTTACTTTTTTACCATTCATCTAATCATGGCTAGTCGCAAAAATATTAGAAAATTAAAAGAGGATTACACTGAGTATGGCTTTACCAAAACAATTATTGATGGAGAATAAAGTATCCATTATTTATAAAGCTTCAGAAACTGAAGTTCCATGTGTTTATAGCCACACACTAGGACAAGAAACAACATTGGTAAATCTTTAAATGAGAAATCTTAAATGTAAAAAAATAATAGATTTATTCGGTCTAGGGTTGATTTAACAAGAGAGAGAAGAACAATGTATGGTCTATTTACACAGGTTCCACATTAAACATGGCAACACAGATGTTCCTGTAGCAGCCCACGTCAACAGCCATGGACACTGTGAGAGGGACTTTAAAGTCACAGTGCATATGGGCAACTTCAGAACACAGCAAGAGAGAAAAGAATGGGAAGTTAAACTCATGTTAAAATTTAATAACATTACAACATGGCTTGAATAGAGACATGGGTCTTATGGCCAGGTATGAGGATTGTTTGCATCTCTCAGACTGACACAGATAACCTGTCTACAGACCCATATTGATTTGAAAAACTCAAAGGACTTTGTTGGACAGTTATCTTATCCAAAGATCTTGACCATTCATTGTTCTTCTCTCTCTTGTTAAATTAATCTTAGCCTGAATGAATGTATTATTTTTTTATTTTTTAAGATTTTTCATTTAAAGATTTACCAATGTTGTTTCTTGTCCTAGTGTGTGGATATAAACACAGAGAACTTCAGTTTCTGTATTACATCATTGCCTGAAGAAGGGGCCTGAGTTGCCTTGAAAGCTTGCATATTGTAATCTCCTAGTTAGCCAATAAAAGGGGTCGTTTTGCTTCACTTTTCACTGCGTATATCAAGAATAGCAATGGTAAACACGCCTTCTGATTTGGGATTCTTCTTCTTTCCTAACTTCCTCCTGTTTCTTCAGTCTCACTGTGTGGACTAGTGCCAGTTGACTCCTCATCAGTGACTCATTGTACAAACTTCATTTTGCTTGGGTGTGTCTCAATATTGATATATAAAAATAGATTTGTTTCATGGCAGCACACTGCTGCCTCACTCTTCCATTTAAATCCCATGCCAGACGTTTGTCTCTGTGGTGTTTGCACATTTTCCCATTGTGTGCATGGATGTTTCTTAGGGCTTGTTTTTACATCACGCTCAGAACATGTATGCGCACTCATCATGGCTGCCACACGTTCCCAGCGTTCATTTGACACGTCCTCTCATCACGTCCTCAGAAATTAACATGACGCGTACAGCAAAAAGTCGTTGGGCGCAGTGTGATCAAGTCAGAATGTGATGTCAGAGTCTCTGTTTACTATCTACATGTGACAGAAAGGCGCTATGCAGATCCTACGAGATCGATGTGCGCACTTTGATGTTTAATGAATGGTTCGATGTGGTGAAGCAAAATGCCGACATACTGACTCCAGACGGCTGGAGAAAAAATAAAATCTGTAGGGATTCCAGACCATGAGACCACCCAGTTCCCTCTGGGCATTCTACCTAACATAAATGAAACAGTCCTCTTTGGATTTAGGGTTCTCACGGAAGGGCTTGATGATGATGATGGTCACATAGACTTCTGGCTTTTAATCCGTCCATCATTGTTGGAGCATCATGAAGCTTTGAGTAGGTGGAGGTGACGAAGGCCACCACCACAAAGAAACCGGAAAAAGAAACAGAAAAGAGAGTAGGGGTCAGTACGATTTTAGAGCCACCATGAATAGTTATTATGATGAATTGAACATACAGAGTATCAGGATTAAGTTAAATTAATTAAAATGAAGTTATAAAAGGCCATGTTAAAGTAATGTGTTTTCAGCAGTGTTTTAAAGTGCTCTACTGTATCAGCCTGGCAATTCCTATCGGCAGGCTATTCCAGATTTTAGGTGCATAGCAGCAGAAGGCCAAAGCCTCACCACTTCTTTTAAGTTTTGTTCTTGGAATTCTAAGGATACACTCATTTGAGGATCTGAGGTTACGATTTGGAATATAAGATGTCAGACATTCCGATATATAAGATGGGCGAGATTATTTAAGGCTTTGTAAACCATAAGCAGAATTTTAAAGTCAATACTGAATGACACAGGTAACCAGTGTAGTGACATCAAAACTGGAGAAATGTGCTCGGATTTTCTTTTCCTAGTTAGGATTCTAGCAGCTGCATTCTGCACTAGTTGCAAACGATTTATATCTTTTTGGGTAGTCCTGAGAGGAGTGCGTTACAGTAATCTAGTCGACTGAAAACAAGCGTGAACTAATTTCTCAGCATCTTTCAGTGATATAAGAGGTCTAACTTTACTTATGTTTCTTAAGTGAAAAATGCTGTCCTAATGATCTGATTAATATGTGATTTAAAATTCAGATTACAGTCAACAATCACCCCTAAGCTTTTTACCTCCGTCTTGACTTTTAATCCTAATGTATCCAGTTTATTTCTAATAGCCTCATTGTATCCATTATTGCTGATCACTAAAATTTCAGTTTTCTCTTTATTTAACTTGAGAAAATTACTATTCATCCATTCTGAGATACAGTCAGACATTGTGTTAGTGAATCAATAGAATCAGGGTCATCAGGTGCTATTGATAAGTACAGCTGTGTGTCATCAGCATAGCTGTGGTAGCTCACGTTGTGCCCTGAGATAATCTGACCTAACGGAAGCATGTAGATTGAGAATAACAGCGGACCCAGGATAGAGCCTTGTGGAACACCATATTGGATATCATGTGTCTTGAGTTGTAATTCCCACAACTAACAAAAATTTTCTCCCTGTCAGGTAGGATTCAAACCAATTTAAGACACTGCCAGAGAGGCCCACCCATTGACTAAGGCGATTTCTAAGAATGTTGTGATCAATGGTGTCAAATGCAGCACTCAGATCTAAGAGGATGAGAACAGATAAATGGCCTCTGTCTGCATTTACCCGCAAGTCATTTACTACTTTAACGAGTGCAGTTTCTGTGCTGTGATTTGTTCTAAAACCGACTGAAATTTATCAAGAATAGCATGTTTATTTAGGTGGTCATTTAACTGCATAATGACTGCCTTCTCTAGAACTTTACTTAAGAAGGCAGGTTAGAGATGGGTCTAAAATTTTCAAGAGCTGAGGGTCAAGATTATGTTTCTTAAGTAGGGGTTTAACTACAGCAGTCTTAAGACAGTCTGGGAAGACCCCAGTATCTAGTGACGAATTTACTATGTCAAGAACATTATCAATTAGCACGCCTGATACTTCTTTGAAAAACCTTGTTGGTATCGGGTCAAGGACGCAGGTGGAGGGTTTTAATTGAGAGATTATTTTTTGTAAATCAGGTAAATCTATCCTAGTGAAAGAGTTTAATTTGTTTATAACAGGATGCTGGGGTTTAGGAGGATCCTTAGTGTTGGGGAGATATACTATGTTATTTCTAATATCATTAATTTTTGATTGAAAATACAGCGACAGCCTCACAGGTTTCACTGGAAGCACTTAGGAGGCATTCCTTTGAGCTACCTGGGTTTAGTAGGCGATCAATTGTAGAAAATAAGACTCTGGGATTACTAGCATTGTTATTTATAATCTTGAGAAATAGCAGCGTCTCTCAAGACGGACAGTGTTATTGTATTCTGTTATTTTGACTTTTAATATTTCGTGGTGGATAGTAAGTTTAGTCTTCCTCCATTGACGCTCAGCTCTACGGCATGTTCTCTTTAAATCAGACACTCTTTGGGTCTTCCATGGTATAACAATGCTAGAAGATTTTTTCACTGTCTTTTCAGGTGCAACTATGTCAACAGCAGCTCTCACTTTAGAATTAAATCTTTCCACCTTACTATTTACATTATCCTCGCTATTATAGCTGGCACTATAAACGGACTGATTGCTTAAAATGTTTGTAAGTTTTAAAGCTGCTGCAATCAAAGAAGCGTTTTTAACAATATGCTTCTCATGAGTGTTTTTTATCATTATTTCTATATTAAAAAGTAGAAGAAAATGGTCTGATAGACCAATATCAATGATCTGTTTTATATCAACTTTCAGTCCTTTAGTAATCACTAAGTCTAATGTATGACCTGCTTTATGTGTAGGCTGATTTATGAGTTGTCTCAAATCAAAAGAATCCAGGAGGTTCATAAATTCTTTTACTTTTAGATCACACTGATTATCTATATGAAAATTAAAGTCGCCAACTATTAGGAGTGTGTCATAGTTAGTAATTAAAATTGACATTAAGTCAGAGAATTCCTCAAAAACGACGTTATATTTAGGAGGTCTATACACGGATAGTACTAGAACTTGAGAATCTCCATGAATAACAACGGCGAGATACTCAAAGGACTTGAACTTACCAAAACTGACATCTTTACATTTTAATCGGCTCGAGTAAATGTTAGCCAATCCGCCCCCTTTTCCCTGGCGGTCTGCATGAGTAAAACTGTAATCCGGGCGCAGATTCGATTAAAAACAGCGCATCTGAATTAAGCCATGTTTCATTTAGTGCAATAAGATCTATTTTTATCACTAATAAGATCGTTGATAAAAACGTTTTGTTAGTTAAAGCTCTAACATTTAATAGTGCCATATTTAATGTTTGGAGGTGCAGAGATGAGTACTATGTGCGTTATTGATATTTGGAATAGGAACTAAATTATTATTCTTAGCGCCGCTCTGTGTATTTTTTGTTTAATCTGTGATCTGTTTTTATAGTTTTAATACATTGTTCCTCTAAAATAGTGATTTTAATTAGATTATTGGAGTTTATGCCGTATTTCCTAGGTTTTCTACGTGCATTGAGATTGCTTATTACAGTATTAATGGTGTGCACTTTAACGGAAGACTCTATTAAACATTCATCATGTCCTGGCACAACAGTATTATTTCGGAAGGGGTTAAGAGCAGAGATAGATAGTCAAGGAAAACGAATTACCTTCGATATGTTTTCGGAGAGGACCCGGGCGCCGAAACTGTTCGGATGCAGGCCATCACGCTTGAAGAGACGCGCCTTTCCAAAAGAGATTCCAATTGTTGATGAAACCGACATCCTTCTTCTTGCAGAAACCCTGTAGCCAGTTGTTCAACCCTAGCAGACGACTGTAGTACTCGTTGGATCGTCTGACGAGAGGTAGTGGACCTGAAACGAAGATCTTTGCCGATGGGGTCCTCTCCTTCGTGTCTTTAATCAAAGCTGCGAAGTCAGCCTTCAGGATTTCTGATTGTCGGTGCCTTATATCGTTTACGCCGGCATGCAAGGCGATTGATCCAACTGCCCTCTCCTTGTGTTTCTCGTAGACTGCTGGCGCACGTTTCATTACATCTCGGACACGAGCACCGGAAAACAAGAAACAAACGTTTTTGCATTAGGGCATGCGACATTAAGGTTTCTAACGATGGAATCACCTACCACTATTACATCACCAGGGGCTGAAGGCGAACTGGGGATGCGGAGAGGGTCAAACCGGTTCTGAGATAATGCTCGCCTGTGCCGATGGAGGTGCTCTGGCCTTGAACCCCGCCTGCATAGCTGAAATCCACCGAGGTCATCAGCGGCGTCCTCCTACGAGAGCGGGGTGAGGTCGGCTGCTGGGTTGATGTTTCGCGGTTCCAGATGGCAAGGACGGTTTATCCAACAGCCGGGCCTTCAGATTTCTAAGGTATTTCCGTCGGGACAGGAGTTTCTGAATCTGTTCGTTGAGTGCCTGGAGTTCTTCAACTACAATTTCAACGCGAGTTACCCCACTGTCGGCCATTTTCTGCTTCGTGCCCTAGGAGAAATGAGAGAGAGAGAGAGAGAGAGGTGAAACAACAGTGAGCAACAGAGTCCAAAATGTCTGATATTCCAACTCTCTGCACATTTAGAATCCTTAGATTTATACTTGATGTCATTTTCATGATGAAATGCGTTAAAGTATGTATGTTACATTTTACAGATCATTAATTTCGTTTAAATAATGAATACTGTTAATAATGGGAGTGACACGGTGGCGGAGTGGTAGCACCGCTGTCTCGAAGGGAGTCATGTCCCTGGTGATCCCTGCCTTGGAGTTCTCATGTTTTCCTATCAGAGATACTGTGGCAAAGTGTCCTCAGAATTTAATGGGTGTTTCCGGAAATTCACAACACAGCAAAGCTGAACCTGATGATATCTCACACTGCCACCTGGTGGAATCTTCCAGATTTACGTAAAGTACATGCACAGCTATAAACAGTAGAATGCTTGTGTAGCAGTAGCATCCGCTGAAGGTTGCGTCGCGTGAAGTATAAATCTGCCGGTTTTACACGCACGTCGGTTTAATTTGTGTTTCTAAGTTTGCATGAGTGAGTCTGTGTAATGGGAGGTCACCTTCTCCAGAACTGTTTCCAGTCTTGCCCCTGATAGCCTGCATTCCTGCATTTTTTTAAAAGCTGGTGAAAAGTGAATGAAGATGTTGGGTTGAATGTTCTGTTTTAATTGTAACTTTACTCATGTAGCATTCAAAGTTTTTAGCTGTTTCAGACCATGCCATCAATATATGTGGTAAGAGAATTTTGGGGCCATAGCAAAAAAAAGCAAAAGGACGTCACAAATGTTATTTTCAGGCTAGGGAAATACTAAACTTAATTGGAAACTTTATTGGAAGTTGGAAAGAGAACTCTGTAGAAGTCTTCAATCCAGCAAATATGGCCACCAGAAAAGGGGGCACTGCCAAAAGCAAGTGGTGTGGCTGAAAAGTTCCTCTACAAGTAATACAACATTTAAAACTATTTACAAGGTCTTCAAAGGAAGCAGGAATGTCATCCCAAGGCTCAGAAAACATTTGAACATTACAAGGGATTCATTGTATATAGAAGTGTCCACTACATTTAATTCCTGCAAACCCCCCACAAAAAAAAAAGTGTGACTGAGATGGAAAGAGCAGCCTCTTTATCAGTTGTGGTCGTTTGTCTCTGCTCCTTCTTTCTGAGCATTTCTGTCAGTGTGCCTAAGGTAAGGGTAGACATCTTCTGACTTGAAAGGTGACTGAATTTTAGAAATTCTTACCAGAATATTTCTCTCTATTATAAAAGAAAATCCTGAGATGAGAAGAGACTTTTTTCAAGAGATTTTTTCAAGTCCCCCGAGACGAGACTTTTGTCATGAGGTTTGTCAAGTCCTGACCTCCTCTTAACCATTTCCACGCCCACAGTCCTCTCACCTCCCATTCGTGTGAATGCTTTTGTCAGACACAGTTCCTGCTCTCTCAACTCTTATAAATTTTTTACGTTTTCCTCACTTTAGGATCCCAAATAAAGATGATGTATTATGTCCAAATCTTATTGAAGAATTTCATCCCGAAGGGTTATCAACCCGAAAAATGAGTACACGGTCAATCGTATCACCGAAAAATGAAGTCAAACGAATTAATGCAAAAATGTCAATCGGTTGCACAGCAAATTGGTTAAATGCATATCAATAGACAAACAGTTGGTGGTGATGGTGTGGAAGATGAAAACATCAACTTACCATATCGAGAAGAATATCTACAAGCGTTAACACTTTCCGGTCTTCCACCGCATGAATTACAGCAGAAAGAAGGATGTATCCAAGAAAGGTAATGTCGTACATCTTCAGGGGATAACATTAGACAACAAAGGAGATCTTGATATGCCATTCGTATTAAACACCCCTTTATTAAACATTATTACACCCCTGCAACACTGAACAAGACTAAGCTTGTGTTCATATGGCTCTCGCAGTTCCACATGGGTAAGATCAGTTGGCAGTGACTTATAACCTCCTTAGCGTTACATTTTTTCTCAAAAAAAGTTGCATTTTTTGGCTTGAAAAATTACATTTTTTGTTAAACCTCATCTTTCTGCTGTAAAAAGTGCCAAACACTAAAAGTCCAAAAGTGTAGAAAGTATAATAGTGATACAAATAATGATGATGAATAATAATATGAACAGCACACTGCAAATGTGCGAGTGACATGAGCGTCACTTTTAGATTCCCAGAATCCCTTTCGGTTTCACTGACCGTTTCAATTTCGCTGCCTGAAGACTTTTTTACGACATGCCAATACGAGGCTAGGAGAAGACGAATCTACACCGTTGCCCGAGTAACGCTTGGCACTAACGCTGTTGGCAGTTTTACAGCCGGAGCAAATCTCGGGTCTAACGGTTATACGAAACGTGTCTGTGCCATTGCCCAAGTGACACTCGGGACTTGCGCTTACAGAAACACTGAAGAGGTTAAGACAGTTCACTATGGAAAGAACTGTATCTTGCATTATTTTTTGGATTCCATGGCATAAAATAGCTTCATGTTTAGGTTCATTAACAAGCTGTGATATAGTCATTTATTACCTTTTTTAAACAATGTACTGTAAATGAAAAATGAGTTGGCCTATTTTTTGAACACGCTTTCCCCATTAACTCTTTCAGGGCTGATGTCGACTTTTGTCAAAATTCAGGAGTAGGAGACGGTAATCGGCTGTAAACTGCAACAAAACTCACCCTTTCATTTTGCTAGAAGGAAAGTTACATAGCTTTGTCGATTTAACCTCGATTCCCTACACGTGCATGAGTAGTGAAGAGCAAACAACCTCTAAAATGGCACCGACATCTGGCGAGAGACCAAAGCCAATGTGCAAAGCAAAATACTCCATGGACGTTTTACGTAATTTTGTTGAATCGGACTCTGAGTTTGATGCAAGTGATCTGCAGATGGAGATCAAAAACAAAAGTGAGCTACCAGCATCTTCTGATCGGTCCCCAGGTGATCGTGGTGCTGAACACTTTCATGTAGCTGATGCACCTACAGCAGTGTTTGCCCGGGAGGACCACCACTTATGATGGCAAGAGGTACAAACCAGATTGCGTCACACTGCGACCGCCACTGCCACCCGCCTGCTGTGTAAAGACAGCCGGGCAGCTGGCTCCACTATTTATTCCTGCTGACCATCAAGGTGCCCCCAACATAGCCACTGCCGCCAGAGATGCCCAACATGTGCCAACAGCAGCCACAACACATAGCAACAGACGTTTTATATTGACTTAATGTGTGAAGCCATTGCTTTGTGTGCTTTTCAGAGTTTTTTGGAAAAAATATTCAGCCCTCAAAGAGTTAAAGAGCCATGTTGTCAGTATCGTACTAAAAACAGGAACCAGCCACTGTTTAGACTTCTACATACCAAGACAATGACACTCACTCATGCCAGGCAAGTTTAAAGAAAATGTTAATGGCAGTGGAATGTGTGTGTGTGTGGAGTCCCCCAGAGGAAAAACTCCATTCCAGTCGAGGTGAGAAGATGGAAGGAGACGGTATTCACTCTGTTACTATAACCCTATTAAGAAAGTGTTTCTGTTCATTATTCCTGTGTTCTTTTGCTCGTTGTTTTTATTGTATTTTCAGCTGGCACCAAATTGTTAAAGTGTTACTCATTTTCATCCATATATACCATATTGACAAAAGTATTGGGACGCCCGTCTTTATACACACACATGAACTTTAATAACATTCCATTCTTAATACACAGGCTGTAATATGGAGTTGGCCCACCCTCCACCAAACTTTACACTTGGCACAGTGCAGTCAGGCGAGTCCCGTTCTCCTGGCCAGAGTCGTCCCATCGGATTACGTGATTCGTTACTCCAGAGGACACATCTGCACTGCTTGAGAGTCCACTGGTGGGCAGTAGGCTTTACACCACTGCATCTGACGCTTTGCATTGCACTTGGTGATGTCAGGCTTGGCCGTGGAGACCCATTCCATGAAGCTCTCTCTCTACTCTGCACTGTTCATGAGCTTTTGGAGGTCTGTAGCTATGGACTCTGCAGAACGTTGGCATCTTCTGCACACCTCAGCATGCTCCTTCCCCGCTCTGTGATTTGACGTGGCCTACCACTTTGTGGCTGAGTTGCTGTTGTTCCCAATTGCTTCCACTTTGTTATAACACCACCAACAATTGACCGTGGAATATTTAGTAGCGAGGAAATGGCACGAATGGACTTATTGCACGGGTGGCATTCTATCACGGCACCACACTTGAATTCGCTGAGCTCCTGAGAGCGACCCTTTCTTTCACAAATGTCTGTAGAAGCCAGCAGTCTGCATGCTGAGGCACTTGATGTTATACACCTGTGGCCATGGAAGTGATTGGAAACCCTGAATTCAGTGATTTGGAGGGGGGCCCCAATACTTTTGGCAATATAGTATAGGGTTTTTCGCTATTCAGTTTTTAATATTATAATCACCCATAACATGGTAATTTTTCATTTTGGGGAAAGCGTAGTATTTACGCATAATATAGAGCTTGAAAAGAGCTTTAAAATGACAGGAGGACCATTTCTGTGCAACTTATATTTAGGGATATATAGCCAGTCAAAATCATAATCAACAAACACCCCCCCCCCTAAATAAGTCCAAACTTACTAGCTTTAATCTCCCTTAATTCTGATCTAAGACACATACAATTTTAGTTCCATGGGTTACTCATATGACCAAATCAGTACTCCACGTTTCATTAAAATCCGTGACAAAGACATCCAAAGGTATGTTTGGTTTGACATGGAATTACACAGTTGAGCAATGCCTCCTACTTTTTAAGTCACTTTGAATAAATCGTTATTGATGCATGTACAGGCATATGAAAAAGTTTGGGAACCCCCCTCAGCCTGCGTAATAATTGACTCTCCTTTCAACACAAAAGATAACAGTGGTGTGTCTTTCATTTCCTAGGAACATCTGAGTACTGCGGTGTTTTCCGAAGATTTTTAGTGACGCAGTATTTAGTTGTATGAAATTAAATCAAATGCGAAAAACTGGCTGTGCAAAAATGTGGGTCCCCTTGTCATTGTGCTGATTTGAATGCCTGTCACTGCTCAGTGCTGATTACTTGTAACACCAAATTGTTTGGATGAGCTCGTTAAGCCTTGAACTTCATAGACAGGAGTGTCCAATCACGAGTGGTAAAAGGTATTTAAGGTGGTCAATTGCAAGTTGTGCTTCCTTCCCTTTGACTCTCCCCTGAAGAGTGACAGACAGCATGGGATCCTCAAAGCAACTCTCCAAAGATCTGAAAACAAAGATTGTTGAGTCTCCTGGTTTAGGGGAAGGCTACAAAAAGCCATCTCAGAGGTTTAAACGGTCAGTTTCAACTGGAAGGAGTGGAATCAGGAAATGGAAGGCCACAGGCACAGTTGCTGTTAAACCCAGCAGGTCTGGCAGGCCAAGAAAAATACAGGAGCGGCATATGACAGGATTGTGAGAATGGTTACAGACAACCCACAGATCACCTCCACAGACCTGTAAGAACATCTCGCTGCAGATGGTGTATCAGTACATTGTTCTACAATTCAGAGCAATTTGCACAAAGAACATCTGTATGGCAGGGTAAAGAGAAAGAAGCCCTTTCTGCACTCACGCCACAAACAGAGTCGCTTGTAGTATGCCAATGCTCATTTAGACAAGTCAGATTCATTTTGGAACAAAGTGCTTTGGACTGATGAGACAAAAATGGAGTTACTTGGTCATAACAAAAAGTGCTTTGCATGGCAGAAGAAGAACACCTGCTACCTACCGTCAGATTTGGTGGAGGTTCCATCATGCTGTGGGGCTGTGTGGCTAGTTCAGGGACTGGGGCCCTTGTTAAAGTCGAGGGTCGGGTGAATTCAACCCAATATCAACAAATTCTTCAGGATAATGTTCAAGCATCAGTCACAAAGTTGAAGTTACACAGGGGTTGGATATTCCAACAAGACAATGACCCAAAACACAGTTTGAAATCTACAAAGGCATTCATGCAGAGGGAGAAGTACAATGTTCTGGAATGGCCGTCACAGTCACCTGACTTGAATATCATTGAAAATCTATGTGATGATTTGAAGAAGGCTGTCCATGCTCGGCAGCCATCAAATTGAACTGAACTGGAGAGATTTTGTATGAAGAATGGTCAGAAATACCTCCATCCAAAATCCAGACACTCATCAGAGGCTATAGGAGGACAGCGTCTAGAGGCTCAAAGGAGCAAAAGGAGGCTCAACTAAGTATTGATGTCATATCTCTGTTGGGTGCCCACATTTATGCACCTGTCTAATTTTGTTATGATGCATATTTCATATTTTCTGTTAATCCAATAAACTTAATGTCACTGCTGAAATCCTACTGTGTCCATAAGTCATGTCAGATATTAAAAGGAAGTTGCTACTTTGAAAGCTCAGCCAATGATAAACAAAAATCCAAAGAATTAAGAGGGGTTTCCAGACTTTTTCATATGACTGTACATATAAAGTTTACTTCTTGCTTTAGTCCCTAACTACATTTTGATTTAAAACCTGGGCTACCAACCTGGGGGTGCAACAAAGAGGAAGGCCGCATTACGATTCATCAAAATTGAGCGAGGTGCGTTGTCCAACTTTATCGTAGTGCAGTCGGCGTCTTGTAGTGTGCCTTCATTCGTAGGTCATTTATTGGCCTCCTCTTCTGTGATATGAAAAAAAATCAAGCATTGCATGCGTAATTGTCACCTGTGAAAGAGCCACGGAAATGCACGTTCTCACGGGTTCATTATATGGAAAACTAGCAGAATACCCGCGCTTCGCAGCGGAGAAGTAGTGTGTTAAAGAAGGTACGAAAAAGAAAAGGAAAAATTTTAAAAATAACGTAACATGATTGTTAATGTAATTGTTTTGTCATTGATATGAGTGTTGTTGTCATATCTATCTATCTATCTATCTATCTATCTATCTATCTATCTATCTATCTATTATATAGTGCCTTTCATATCTATCTATCTATCTATATATGTTGGCCTCATATCTATCTATATACAGTATATATATCTCTATCTATCTATATATATATATATATATATATATATATATATATATATATATATAGCGCAGCGGAGGAGTAGTGTGTTAAAGAAGCTAGAAAGAGAAGAAAAGGGAACATTTTGAAAATAACGTAACATGATTGTCAATATAATTGTTTTGTCACTGTTATGAGTGTCGCTGTGATATATACTGTTTAAATAGCAAAATACCAGCCTTATGATGTCATGTGTTAAAGAAGTTATGAAAAAGAAAAGGAAACATTTTAAAAATAATGTAACATGATTGTCAAAGTAATTGTTTTGTGTATTTGGCTGCAGCGTCACAAAGTTGTTTTCGGTAGCTGCATCAGAAAATGTACCACGACGTCTGACACTCCTCCTTTTTACTGTTTTCTCACAGCTTGGATTGCTGCTGTCATATATATACACACACACACATACATACATATATATATATATATATATATATATATATATATATATATATATATACACATACATATCTTCATATCTACATATCTATATACATATCTACATATACACACATATATATACATACCTATCTACATCATATATACACACACATACATACATACACACACACAAATTATATATATGTGTGTATGTATGTATGTATGTATGTGTGTGTGTATATATATATATATATATATATATATACACATACATACATATATATACACATACATATACTTGTGTGTATAGCTTTTATATACAGTATGTGTGTGTATAGCTTTGGTCACTGAGTGCAAGGGAGAAATAATAAAATATAGTCTATAAGTTATTAAACAGTAAAACATTAACGTTTTAAGAAGTACAGGTACATTGAGCACTACTGGAGTGGTTGCGGGTAAACTACATTTTAAAGACTGTGTAACACAACAGGTAAGTAACTAACAGCAGCTAAAATGTATATGGATCATCTCTCGGTAGTAGATCCCTTTTGAAAGGAGCTACACGACGGCTGTGGTATAGAAATTACATTTTCTATGTGAGCGTTCAAATTTGTGCCTCTGGTAATGTGCCTTACCAGCATTTAAAGAAAATTAGTTTTGTGTCCTCTGCAGTGTTAAGAGAAAGGCTTTGGTTTGGGATAAAAGGAAAAAGGTGTAAAGAAAGGAAAGTTGCCTTTTTCTTTTATATAGTATAGAGATGTGTTAAGCTGGCGTTATGATGCCTTTTGGGGACAGTCGCGGGGGGTCTTGTGTAGACTGGTGAGACGTCCCTGCCATTAATCAGCTGTGATGACATTGTCAGTCCTCCACTCGTGTGCGTATCTTCATAATCCGAGCTGAGGACCTCATAATGTATATCGTGCAAAAGAAAGTGTGAATGCCTTAATATTATTTTGCCGTGGTGTAGAAAAGGGGTCCGTGTTTGCACTTGTCTGGGCTATAGCTCAGGGGGAGGATGAAAAAAATTAAAAGTGCTCACTTTGACTTAAGGCAGAAGCACAGTCAGCGTCTCAAAGGCCGGCACAGCTATGCGCGGGCGCTGGCTGCTCGACTTTTGCTGGGCAGGAGACCCCAGTTTTTGCAGACACGTTCACGATATCAAAAGTCTCAGCGCTCTTTGGAGGTCATTCATATATTATATATATAGCAAAATACCCGCCTACGCGAGAAGTAGTGTGTTAAAGAAGTAATGAAAAGAAAAGGAAACATTTTAGTAATAGCGTAACATGATTGACATTGTCATGAGTGTTGCTGTCATATATATGCCTGCCTAAATAAGTCACCCTCGCTTTGCTCTTACTTTATTTACCGTTCATTTAATCATGGCTAGTGGCGGAAAAATTATAAAATGGAAGGAGGATGGCTTTACCAAAACAATTATTGATGGCGAATCGATTATTCATAAAGCTTGAATTGGTGATCTGTTTTCTGTGTTAACCTCATATTTTTCATACTTCTTCTCAAACTAAGGTGGTGCGAGGGTAAAATGAATCGGGATGCACTGATCAATGTAATCGGTGTACCAGGAAATCATGCATTGACAAAAGCTCCCCTTTGCTTGTAATGCAAAGTGTGATTAAATGCATTATTTTTTAATGCGTTATGGAGCACATGCATGAAGCTTCTCAGCTGTGCTTGTGCTAAGAAAAGGAAAGATTTTAAAAATAGCGTAACACGATTGTCAATGTAACCTTTTGTAAGTAGTGCCTGGAGGATTCAGTGTGGAGAAACTCTAGAGACAGCGTGTGTATTAACTTGTGGATTTTTCTGTGAGTATTTGGTGGCAGTCTGACGAAGTTGCTTGAAGACGGCGTTAGCCATGAGCTCAGCTCAGAAGCGAAATGAGGTGGGAGGGAGATGATGGCGTGACTCCCCACCCACCTTAACTGTCAATTCCCCACAAACACAGTCTCTCGGAATTTGCATAAGCACACCCCTTCACCTACAATTTTAACTTAGTTACAAAGTGATCAAAACTCGTTTATATCCTCGTCCTCTCATTAAACTTGTATCCCGCATTACCTGTGGGCATATGAAGCAGCAGCGTAGCCTGTCTATGAACTTAATTTAAAGTTTAGGTTTACACCTTGCTTTCTTTCCGAGGTAGCAGAACTCATGAATATGGTTGTATATGTCACTTTCTTTCGCTTCTTATTGTTTCGCTGCCTTCTCAATTATATAATGCATGTTTTCTTAAGCGCTTTTTGGAGATCTTCCTGGTTTTCTATGCACTGCGTTGACTGTCAGTTCACGTGATTACGTGGGAGGCGTGATGATGTCACACGAAACTCCGCCCCCACGTCTTCCCAGCTCAACTCCATTACAGTTAATGGAGAAAAATACCTTCCAGTTATGGCCATTAGGCATAGAATTTCGAAATGAAACCTGCCCAACTTTTGTAAGTAATTTCAGCCTTCTACCTACACGGGAAGTTGGAGAGTGAGTGAGTGAGTGAGTGAGTGAGTGAGTGAGTGAGATAGATTAATAAATAAAGGCATACGCCATATTTCTTTTTAGACTGAGTTCAGAGAGAAGCCACCAATATTTATTATCCCAAAGGAACAGAGAAGGGCGAGAACGATGAATGGGGTCAGCCCGAGGTCGGAAAAGGGGGAACACATGTTGGTTGGGAACCGGTTAGGAGAATAGAATAGCAAGAAATAATACTAACTGGCAAGTTACAAGAAATATTGGTGGCCACAGGAAAGGCCTGAGAAGGGCCAGCTGGAATAGGGAGTCGGGGTAAGCAGCGAATGAGCTGCTTCAAGTGAGGCCAGGGTGATAAGAAATGGTTATATATACTGCAATGTTTGGCTTGTTTGGGGCTCAACTTGATTGGGTTGAGTCCACCTTGTTGTTTATTGCAATAAAACTAATTACTCTGTTTGCCTATCCTTCGATTCCAAGAGCCTTCTTTCAAGGTGAGAATCTCCGGTGCACTTTGCGCTTCCACACTTGCTGCGGGCGGAGTGTTTGTAATGGCGAGTAACCTTTTTGAAGAGAATGCAATTTGGACCCTTATAGTGAATCGTAGAGAAGGGGCGAGGACTAGTATTGATTTCTGTGCAAGCGTGAAATGTCATCGATTTCGAGGTTTAATTGACATTTTTTGCCTCAAGGGGGACTGAATTGGATGCAACACTTGCTGCCTACACTCAGGCCATTCCTCCTGCTGGTGGTCCTGGCAGTAGTAGTGCAGCAATTTTAACTGTGCGGTGCATCCGTTTATGAACTGCAGTGCAAGTGTTAGCGGGGTGAGAAAGCTCGTCAACTGTGGTTCTTTGCTTCATAGTGCCCCAGCAACCCATTGCTTCATGGGGTCTCCAATATCCCAAACACCAGAATTGCTGATTGTGTGTCATTTCCTCGCACTGCTAGTGTTTCACAGGATACCACAAACTCTAGATTGTCAATCAAGTGTCTATAAGCTTAATGGGGGGACCATTTACAAGTTTGATATTTATAAAGGTAAATTGCTCAAATTTATATTTCAATTCTATTTTTTTAGTTCAATTTCTTCACCTGCAGTACTGTATGTGGTTCAATTTGTGGTTCAAAAATTAGAAATTTGATTTCTTCCTCTTTAAATGTGATACTGTCGATTCCGGTTAATCGGACCAGCCGCTTATTTGGACCGAATCCTAAAGAACCGAAACAGATCATTTTACATAAGCCTAATATTGTTTGCTTATTTGGACCAAAATTCCGTTTAATCGGACCAAAGAACGTGACAGAGAATAAGGAAAGGAAGCCACAAGTCGCCCTGCGGAAAGCAGATGTAAAGCAGGTCAGCAACATCGGGAGGATCCCTGGGCTCCCCAGGAGAATTCATGCTTTTATCAAAGGTCAGGAAGTCGGAAGATTTGTACCAAGTGCAAACCAGTGGGGGTGAACATGCCTGCCCTTTCTTTCCTAAAACGGACCGCCTAGTAGCCGGCGACATGAAGTCGAGTGTAAACAAGTGCAGTGCGTCAACAGAATGCGTCAGATCACACTAGACAAGTTCTTCAGACGTTGACTGGAATTTGGTAATGTAACCTTTTTTATTGTGCTTCGCTTGCTGAGTGTCGTGTAGATCGTTTCGAAGAATTTGTAGATTTCTTTTTCTATAAACAAAGTTGTAAGCAACCGTACATGTACGTGTACGTAGTTCTTGTTTGTACGTTCTCCATACGTGTGTGCAGCACAATAAAAGTCATAATGACATTTTAAGATGTTACTTATAACTCGTCCCGTCTTGGTTGCACATGTATAGGGCATGTTCGTGTAATCGGACCAGCCGGTTATTAGGACCAAAATGATCGCGTCCCGATGTGGTCCGATTAACAGGAATCGACTGTACTACTTTTGTAGAGAGTGTGAACATAAATCAGACCTTTTCTAGGGGTGCGTGGCGTCAGAAAGGTTCATTTTAAACGTTAATTTATTAGCTGGGATTCAGAGTTCTAACATGAGCACTTTACCCTGGCGTTTTGGTTTTTTCTTCTCTGCAGACAACAGGTGCCTTGATGGCAGCAGGCGTGGTGATCCTGTCCACGCTGGGATACTTTCTTGGAAGCTACTTTCTGTCACGAAGAAAGGCTCAGGTGACTTTGATGGACCCTGCAGTGAAGTACCTGCTGCGACTTATTGACAAAGAGGTATGGACTTGCCAGGGTAAATGACAAGATAAAATGACTCTGTTGATCACAGTAAATTAGACAACCTTACTGTAGTGTGACTAAAAGGATGCAGCAACATTTGGAAGTTTTAGTCAATAAGAGGAGCATTGCAATTTATTCTGAGGGGTTAAGTTTCCTAAATAGACATTGTCTGTTTAAATATCTTCATTAGCATGCTCAGTGGTCTGCATGTGCTGGCACAAAATCATCATACTTCCCCGTATTGCACAGGTTTTTGAGGTCACTCTTTTGTAGGGTAGTGGTACTTATCTAATTAGATTTATACAGTATAGTGCCAATGTTCCATTTTGTAAATCAGCTGTGGTCACCCTAAAATATTTTTTAGGCATTAGATCCCTTGCACTGGGTTCATAATAAACAGGTAAGGAGGATCGCAAGAATCATCAGGTAGAGGGGTCCTTTCATCGGATTGGCTGGTCCAGCTCTGACTCAGCTGTGGAATGGCCAATAGGAGAAGGCAGCTTGATGGCCGAGGTCTCCAGGACTCTGAACAAATCCAAATCCTCTTATGTGATAACATCTACTGATGAATTCTGCTCTGTACTTGTAATATTTCTATTGCACTATTGTTTTGTATTGAGGATGACTTGTGTTCTGTTCTGTGTATTGTATTGTATTGACCCCCTGACACCCACTGCACACCCAGCCTACCTAGACAGGGGTCTCTTTTTGAACCGCCTTTCCCAAGGTTTCGTCCATTTTGTTTTTCTCTACAAGGCTGGGGGGCTGTCAAAAGGCAGAGCATGTTAAAGCCCATTGCGACACTTCTTGTGTGATTTTGGGCTATAAAAAAATATATTGTACTGTATAATAAATGCTGGCATTTTAACCCTTTATGAGTCTTACCAATCCAGATTCTAGTATTTTCCATAAACAGAAGGCAGCAGTGTTTTATTAGAATAAATGTTTTGCATGCCTGGTACAGTGCTCAAAAGAAAGCCCACATTCTGATACCTGACAAGTCTTGAAACTGTGCTATTCCTCTTCTTGTAAGTAGAATATAGTCTACCTCAGTAGTAGAAAAGCGTCATGCCATACATATGGGCCACAATTGCTGCTGTTTAGGAATCCAGGCCCATTGACCTTATTGTCTGTAGAGTTTTGCTAATTAGCCATATCAAAGATCATCATCATCATCACTGGTTTACCAGCCTATTTCTTTTCCCCCAGAATGTTCCATCACTCTATTAAGGTCCTGGACAACCTTTTAGATAAGACCCTTTCTTAATCTAGCACTACCTCTTACTGCTATGTCTTCATCTGCCTCCCTCTGTGCTTTCATCACCTCCACCGCCCAACATGGGGGACTTCTTCAACTAATCTTCTTCCACTCTCTACCTTGAACTGTTTATGCTCAGCACAACACAATACTTTCACACCGAATCTTTCCCCTCAGTTCAGATTTCAGGTTACTCCTAATCCGTGACACTCCATGTATCCACTTGACCATTCTCATCTCCTTTTTGCTCTGTTTGGCTTGGGTTACACCTTCATCTGCCACATCTCAAAAGTCAGAATGAAAGATGGTTACTGAAATTTTCTTCTCTGAACCTTTCACCGTTGGCTATCAGTGTTGTGGCTACACCGACGTCTGTAATCAGCATTTCACCTAAGTAGCAGGAGTTTACTGTTTTCTGCAAAGCATCTCCAGTGCCAGGTCAGAATGGAAGACACCTCCTGGAGTTTCTTCCCTAAACCTTTCACCCTTAGTGTCAAAGCCCTGCTTACATGTTGTCAAAGAAAAGACAAAGAGCCACAAAAAGGTCTGGGACAGCCTCCCGTATACTTGAATCTGGCTGCAAAATAGTAAATTGATTTGCACAATTGTGAACAAATTGGAGTCCAAAACAGAACTGATGGCGGCTTTATATGGGGAGGAACCAAAAGTGACATCATCGGGGTGCGGAACAAGAAGTGATGCCATTGGGGCCCTGGAACCGGAAGTGATGTCTTCAAGCCTGGAACTGGAAGTGATGTCTGAAACAGGAAGTGATCTCGTTGGGCCTCAAACAGGAATGGATGTCATCAGGGCTGGAAACCGGAAGTGATGTCATCATGTCCGGAAATGGAAGTGAATGCTGACTGGCCCAGATGGAATTTCCCTCAAGTGGTCTGAAGGACAAAGAGAGGAAGGGTTAGGGCACACTGCCACCCCCTGGTTCAGCGTGGGATTACCATCTTTGGAGCCCTTTAGCTGCCTCAACATGAGCATGTGTGTGCCACTTTGTAAAAATGATTGTTTGTCGTGTCTTCTCAAGCCAGAAGTCTTTACTCCTCTCCCTTGAGGGTCATTTTTCTGTATCTGGGACATTTAAAAGTATTTTTTACAGTTCTAAAGCGAGTGAGTACCTGTGCAATGGTCTGGTCGTCATATTCATTCATCAAGTTGAAGCTGGTGTTCGACGGTGTTCACAGGCCTGCCCTGTGGAGATCATTGGAGATTGACCATGTGCCCACTCCTCCAAACAGCACTCAATGATTCAACCAACCAGGTGCACATCCGAAACGAACTGTCTAGGGAGCTTACAGTGCAGGGCTCCGGAAGTGACGTCGTTAGACATGGAACCAGAAGTGACGCCATTGCGGTCAGAAAAACAGAAGTGACATCAGGTGGAATTTAACTTGACTGGTCTGCAGTTGGAAAGAGAGAAAGGATTAGCACACTGCATCACCCCCTGGTCTGACATGGAGTTAACTTCATTCAAGCCCTTTAGCTGCCTCCCATGCGCCCTGGCGTGACAGCGTTCATCTGCACTCAACATGTCACCTATGTAACTAGCTTCCCTACTTTCCCAGAAGCAACTCTAGTAAAAATGTACACCAGACCGTGACATTTGTCTTTCTTGCATTTTACCTTGGGGCCTTTTGTGCCCAAATTAGCTTTTCACTTTAGCATCTTGTCATTCAGTTCTGCTTCACTTTTTGCCATCAATACAAAATCATCAGCGTGCAAGAACTCCCATGGCAATCCTTATCCATCTGTGTCACATAAAGGATCAAACTAGCAATGAGCGCTGCTGTATTCCCACCTTCAGCACAGGACTTTCACTTTTCCCTTTAACTGTTGACCACCGATAAAGAAAAAGATGGGTTTTGGGACAGGTTGATGGAGGTGATGTTTGGGGTGCCTCAGGGGAAGGTAGTGACTTGTGTTAGGTTTTAAGTAGAACTTTGATTTTATACAGGAAATGGAGTACCTGCATCACATGACAAGCTCTAAGGTGGGTATTTTCGTGATGTAGTTTTCTTATGTTTATGATTTTTACCTTTTATTTGGAGTAGTTCTTGGGAACTTTCTGATGTAGAAAATGAGGTTTGATTAATCTGAAGATGTTATCTTTTACAGGTTGTTAATCACAACACTAGGAGGTTTCGATTTGCCCTGCCTTCCCCAAAACACATTCTAGGACTGCCTGTTGGTAAGCGATGGCTTTTCTGTGTTGAGCATACATTTTGGTTGTGGGTGCATGAAGGGAAAAACACTGATGCAAGTCACATTGAAGTAAAGTATCCTTATATATAATTTGATACTATCCATATGTATGGTGTTCGCGTCAATACCCCGTATGTATGGTGTTCACATCAGTACCCCGTATGCATGGAGTTCGCGTCAATACCCCGTATGCGTGGCGTTCACATCAATACCCCGTATGCATGGTGTTCACATCAATACCCCGTATGCATGGTGTTCACATCAATACCCCGTATGCATGGTGTTTGCGTCAGTACCCCGTATGCATGGTGTTCACATCAATACCCCGTATGCGTGGCGTTCACATCAATACCCCGTATGCATGGTGTTCACATCAGTACCCCGTATGCATGGAGTTCGCGTCAATACCCCGTATGCATGGCGTTCACATCAATACCCTGTATGCATGGTGTTCACATCAATACCCCGTATGCATGGTGTTCACATCAATACCCCGTATGCATGGTGTTCGCGTCAGTATCCCGTATGCATGGTGTTCGCGTCAGTACCCCGTATGCATGGTGTTCGCGTCAGTACCCCGTATGCATGGTGTTCGCGTCAGTACCTCAAATCAATACAAGCTAGAACCATACAATGGGACTCTGCCTCTGTAGTTAGAACATAATGTGGCAAACGCGGACGCAGTATTGCATGATTGGCTAAGAATGTTCGAATGCTTCAGTTACGCCACTGGACGGCCGAGTATAGTAAGTCGGTGTTGGTTTGAGCAGATAACAGTACGTTTGGTTGGTTTTTGGAACGTTGGTTTGGTGGGGCGTACTTTCCAAGACTAACATCGTCGACTGACTTAAACCCTTCGACAGCTCCGGAACCGTAAGTAATTTAGAATGTATCGCCATTTGCTTGGTACATCGAGATCTATCTTTGGGCAGTTCGGTTTTGACATCTGTCCTTCTGACATCTATTGGCAAACTGAGTAATGACGGCTGGGTATTAACAATAAGGTCATTGTTTAAATTTTAGCCAATCTCAGATCTAAAATGACCACGCCAACATAATTATTACTCCGACTCTGATTAGACAGTTTGTTTTGAAAATTTGTTTGCTGGAAAAAATCAAATGAGGTGCGCCAAAGAGCTGAGTTCACGTCTCACAGCCCCGTTTAAACAGGAAGCTCTTCATTACATCGGCTGTACAGGTCTATTTTGAGCACAAATCAGTGCCATGATAACAAAAATCATTTCAAGGACTTAAAAAAACAAATAATTCTTTGCAGAGAAAGTATGGATTTGACAAACTTAGAATTTGTAGCCCAATTCGATCAGGCTCCCAGTCACTAATATTTATTAAAAGAGAAGACTATTCCCATAATCCTCAAAAAGATGCCATCCCATCAACACCTGTAAAGTGCCAGTGAAACGAGGCTTTTACTCAGGAGCTTATTCTCGTCTTTCTTTTTAAACATTGTAATTGATTAGATTAATCAATTTCCATGTTGATTTCAAGAGTTGTGTCCAAAATTTTACATAGTTTTCAGTTTGCCTTTTTAATATGTTAATTTTATTTTGATTATCTATTTATCAGGATATGATTTTTATGATTGTTTCTGCAGAGCCTAAATTGGGTTAACCACAGTTATGACTTAAGGGCAAGCAGCTAATGGAGTGGTCTTCACATCTCAGCTTCCTGAGACATATCTATCTGTTATATAAAAAAATCTTGGGTCAGGATGTGATCATCTCGGAGAGACACTTTGAAGTCCCGCAAGACTACTTGCACGTCACGCCCTACTTACAAACAATTTCTCCGAGACACTTTAATAACGACCCGTGAGACAAAAGGACAGCTGCTGCACAGGCTTTTAAATGATCGACGCGCAGCTCAACAAGCAGAACACGCAGCACGGTAGCAGCAGCAGTAAGCCAGCAGCTGATCAAACCGCATCTCCTTAGCGTGTGTTCAGTCCCCTGCTGCCCCCACTTCACAACGTGAGCGGCAGAGATGCGAAGTGGCGAGCGTGAAGTGTGCCCCCCATTGGGGTTGGTTGGTGGCCTAGCGAAGCGAGTCGGGGGCTTTTCCCCTTAGTATTAGGATATTATTAACACACGTGTGTTAGAGGTTGCTTGTACTCTGACAGTAATGCATGGGATAAGTACAGGTAGTTCAGTAACCACTGGGTAGCTTAGCAGTTTGACAGTCGTCCAGGGCACTTTCCTGGTTGGGAGGCCTATAATACTGGAAGGATATGGGGAGCAGATGTGCACTGGACACTGGGATGCAGCAGCTCCTTGGATTCCCACAGGGCTCCATGGGAGTTGGAGTTTGGCACAGCCCTGTTGAGTTTCATGAGGGCCACTAAGGGAAGCTGCAGAGCCCTACTTTGGGTTTTCACCAGACCTGGGAGTACTTCCAGATAATACTGGTGGGCAGCCTAAATTGCATAAAAGAGAACACCTCTCTTCAGTCGGGGAGCCATGGTCAGGTGGAAGGAAGATGATGCTTGCTAGAGGAAGAATGGAGGCAGAAGAGAGAGACAGAGAGGAAGAGATAAAAAGAAAAGGCATTGCTGTGTGCTGTTTATTGTGCTGTATTGTACCATGCATTAGTGGGAAACAATTGGGGAAGCGTTTCCCACTGAATAAAGCATTTGTGTTGCTGGACTTGTACCTTGTGTCTGTTGTGTTGGGGTTTGGGGAGCTGGTGCTCCCCCTGGTGACCACAGTAGATTATGAGTAAAAAGTAAAACCTTATCCCTGTATACAGTGATCCCCCGCCTATCGCTGAAGTTACGTTCCAGACACATCAGCGATAGGTGAAAATCTGCGATATAGAAAGACCATATAAATAAACATTTTTTTATAGTTTAATCCTTAAAATACCCCTCCCACACACTTTGAACACATGTAAACTTATTAAAACACACATTGTAAACACATATGATATGTGGATATCGGGCTAAGGATATGAGTAACGTCTCTTTATTATAAACAGAAAATCTTGGCAGGGAGACCAGGGGGATGAGGCTTGATCTTCTCAGAAGACGATTTGACGTCCCGCAAGACAAGGCAGTGAGACAGAAGGACAGCTGCTGTACAGGCTTTTAAATGATCGCCGCGCAGTGCGACAAACAGAACAGGCATCTTGGCAGAAGCAGCACAAAGCCAGCAGCTAATCCGTCCACTTCTGCTTAGCGTACGTTCAGCTCCTCGCCTTTACAACAGTCAGGTGACTACCTGTTGAAGCTCATCGAGAGAATGCCAAGAGTGTGCAAAGCAGTAATCAGAGCAAAGGGTGGCTATTTTGAAGAAACTAGAATATAAAACATGTTTTCAGTTATTTCACCTTTTTTTGTTAAGTACATAACTCCACATGTGTTCATTCATAGTTTTGATGCCTTCAGTGAGAATCTACCAATGTAAATGGTCATGAAAATAAAGAAAACACATTGAATGAGGAGGTGTGTCCAAACTTTTGGCCTGTACTATATATCGCTCCTGCAAGTGAACTATGATACTTAGCACAATGAGAGAAGCCACAAAATCAACCGGAATGTTCAAACAAATTATAGAAAAAAACCCGATCTAAATCCGTTAAGTAGTTCTCTTGTGAAAAGCGGACAGACATACAGATAGGCAAACATTTGTCAGTCAGTCATTGTCCAAGCTGCTATATGCTAACACAGGGTCACGGGGGGTCTGCTGGAGCACAGGGCACAAGGCAGGAACAAATCCCAGGCAGGGCACCAGCCTACCACACACCAAGCACACACTAGGGAACAATTTAGGATTGCCAATGCACCTTTGGACTGTGGGAGTAAACCGGAGCGCCCAGAGGAAACCCACGCAGAAACTGTGAGAACATGCAAACTCCACGCAGGGAGGACCCAGGAAGCGAACCCAGGGCTACCATTGTGCCACCATGCCGCCCGACAGACGTTGGATTTTATATATATACTAGCAAAATACCTGCGCTTCGCAGCGGAGAAGTAGTGTGTTAAAGAAGCAATGAAAAAGAAAAGGAAACATTTTGAAAATAACGTAACATGATTGTCAATGTAATTGTTTTGTCACTGTTGTGAGTGATGAGTGTTGTTGTCTATATATATATATATATATATATATATATTTACACACACACACATAAACATATATATATATATACAAATCTATACATATACACATATATACAGTACATACATATATATACACATACATATACATACACACATACATACATACATATACACACACACATATATACACACAAATACATATATATATACATACATACACACACACATATATAAACATATATACATATACATACATATCTACATATATACACACACAGCTATTTCAGTATCAGTGCAATACGCTGTTTGTTAAAACGGATGACACCCGCTCTTACGTGCAAGTCTGCGTGGATATTATGAACTATCGTATTTGTTCAAGTTCTATTTAAATTTTAAATAGAAGGAATTTTTATTTAGTCGACAGAAATATCTTTGGTAGGAATGGTAAAACAGACAGGAATATTATTCCTGAATAAATCAACTCAAACCTTAAACAACTTATAATATTTTGCTCTCCATAAAAATATATCCTGTCTAAATTATACAAGTTAGAAATAAAGTAAACATTAAAAGAACAAACATTCAAATTTCTTTACTCTTATGTAATTTTATATAAAAATAAACTTAGATTTTAAATATCCCAAAAGATTTTGCTCTCCATAAAAATATATCCTGTCAAAATTATACAAATTCAAATATGAACATGCTGCATAACAAAACCTGGAAATATAAATAAAATGTGTTCCTTTCAGCAATAACAAATCAAATCATTCAGTTGTCTTTGCTCATATGTCATTTTAGAGCTGGGCGCCTGGCATCTTTTTTGGCACAGGTTCGTTTCTGTTTGGTGTGAGGTTCTGTGTTGTGGAGATTCTCAGGATGGATTGCAGGTGCTCATCAGTGAGGCGACTCCTGTGTGCTGTTTTGTTAGTCTTTATCACTGAGAAGAGCTTCTCACACAGATATGTGCTACCAAACATGCACAAGGTTCGAGCCGCATGTAGAGGACTTTTTGTTCTTCAAAGTCACCAAAGCGCCGTGCAAACTCAGTGCGCTCAGTTTATCAGCAAAGTGCGATTTGGGAACACCGTAGTGACGACTTGGTTTAACATTACTTGGCAACAGGGAAAGTGGGGCAAGGTGCACTGGTGCATTTGTGTCTCCCATAAAAGCAGCTTCACTTGAAATCACTTTGTGATTGTGCACGGGTAAAACGTCCGCTGAAGTGTCAGATTCTTATTTAATTATTCTGCTTTCTGTATCTTCTGCATTGCATTCAGGTTACCCTGATGTTTTGTCTCATAGTGCCGTCTTAGATTAAATTCTGTAATTACAGCCACATTAGCTCCACAAATGAGACACACGGGTTCAGTAAACATATACTCAGCCTCCCATCGGTTTTAAAGGCTCTATTTTCAGAATCAACTTTTCTCTTCAGCATCGTGTGAGCTAGCCGCAATAACTTGCAGCATCATAAGGTAGACTTGATTAGCGGTAAGTGTTGGCAAGGCAGCTGAAGCGCTGCATTATGGGATCTGTAGTTTATTGTGTTACCAGCGCTTCATATACCGGGCTTTAATAACAATAATACAGTATATAAAATGATCTCGGGCGGATATAATTACGCCGGGCGGATGTGGCCCATGACCCTTGAGTTTGACACATATGGACTAAATAGAACTTGAAAAGATATATTTTTCAAATGTGATCGCGCAATTCAGATAGAGTTGACGCACTACAGCCTGCATGCCTCAATAAGTCATCCTCCTCGCTCTTACTTTTTACCGTTCATCTAATGAATACACTGAGTATGGCTTTACCAAAACAATCATTGATGGCGAATAAAGTATCCATTATTCGAGTATGTAGATCGGGTTATATATATATACATATATATATACCCAGCGTATCATAGAGAAGTAGTGTGTTAAAAAGCTAGAAAAGAAAAGGGAACATTTTAAAAATAACGTAACATGACTGTCAATATACAGTATTTGTTTTGTGAGTGTTACTGAGTGTTGCTGTCATCAAGGATTTGATTATCATTATTTCTTTCAATCAGGTTCGTATTTGTAGGATGTGTTGTGTTCAAGTTACATTCCGTGTTTGTCAATCGTTGTAAAGATGACAGGTTTCATTCATCGATTCGTTTCTTACTGCATCAATAAACAGCTCGTCTTCTTCTTTATCTGAGACCTGACACACTGCATGCACGGTTTTTTACACTGTCTTCCTTTAGCGGGACATTGACTTTTTCCACGTGTGCTTTGTTTCCACAGTAGCTGGATTTATGAATATGCTTATCAGGCGCTTCATATTTTTGCTGCCTTTTCAATTGTGTAATTGGTTTTGTTCAGCGCTCTTTGGAACTGTTGCTTTTATCTGTGCACTCGCGTCAGTTCACGTGAGCTTCGGTGTACATGCATCGAAGGTTCCCAGCTGTGCTGGTGCCATCTCGTGCTATGTCCATGGCTGTATTTAATGTTACCTTAGTCCTGGCACTTAAAACTTTCTCTCGCAGTTTCGCTGAGTTTGTGTCAAACACCACCCTGACCATCTCATCTTCCTCTCCATAAGCACAGTCCTTCACCCGTGAATATTTAGTGGCAGTTTGCTATTGGATTGCCGCTGACGGACGGCCTTATATGGGCAGGCACTAAATTACAAACGCCAGCGCAGCCTGTCTATGAACTTAATTTAAAGTGTAGGTTTACATCGTGCTTTGTTTCAGTAGCAGAACTCATGAATATGGTTGTATATGTCACTCGCCGCTTCTTATTGTTTAGCTGCCTTCTCAATTATATAATGCATGTTTTCTTCAGCGCTTTTTGAGGTCTTCCTGGTTTTCTATGTACTGCGTGATTACGTGGAGGCGTGATGATGTCACACGAAACTCCCCCACGGCGTTCAAGCTCATCTCCATTACAGTAAATGGAGAAAAACTGCTTCCAGTTATGACCATTACGCGTAGAATTTCGATATAAAACCTGCCCAACTTTTGTAAGGAAGCTGTAAGGAATGAACCTGCCAAATTTCAGCCTTCCACCCACACGGGAAGTTGGAGAATTAGTGATGAGTCAGTGAGTGAGTGAGTGAGTGAGGGCTTTGCCTTTTATTAGTATAGATCTATATATATATAATATATGTGTGTATGTATGTATATATATATATATATATATATATATATATATATATATATATATATACACTCACCTAAAGGATTATTAGGAACAGCTGTTCAATTTCTCATTAATGCAATTATCTAATCAACCAATCACATGGCAGTTGCTTCAATGCATTTAGGGGTGTGGTCCTGGTCAAGACAATCTCCTGAACTCCAACTGAATGTCAGAATGGGAAAGAAAGGTGATTTAAGCAATTCTCAGCGTGGCATGGTTGTTGGTGCCAGACAGGCCGGTCTGAGTATTTCACAATCTGCTCAGTTACTGTGATTTTCACACACAACCATTTCTAGGGTTTACAAAGAATGGTGTGAAAAGGGAAAAACATCCAGTATGCGGCAGTCCTGTGGGCGAAAATGCCTTGTTGATGCTAGAGGTCAGAGGACAATGGGCCGACTGATTCAAGCGGATAGAAGAGCAACTTTGACTGAAATAACCACTCGTTACAACCGAGGTATGCAGCAAAGCATTTGTGAAGCCACAACACGCACAACCTTGAGGCGGATGGGCTACAACAGCAGAAGACCCCACCGGGTACAACTCATCTCCACTACAAATAGGAAAAAGAGGCTACAATTTGCACGAGCTCACCAAAATTGGACAGTTGAAGACTGGAAAAATGTTGCCTGGTCTGATGAGTCTCGATTTCTGTTGAGACATTCAAATGGTAGAGTCAGAATTTGGTGTAAACAGAATGAGAACATGGATCCATCATGCCTTGTTACCACTGTGCAGGCTGGTGGCGGTGGTGTAATGGTGTGGGGGATGTTTTCTTGGCACACTTTAGGCCCCTTAGTGCCAATTGGGCATCGTTTAAATGCCACGGGCTACCTGAGCATTGTTTCTGACCATATCCATCCCTTCATGACCATCATGTACCCATCCTCTGATGGCTACTTCCAGCAGGATAATGCACCATGTCACAAAGCTCGAATCATTTCAAATTGGTTTCTTGAACATGACAATGAGTTCACTGTACTAAAATGGCCCCCACAGTCACCAGATCTCAACCCAGTAGAGCATCTTTGGGATGTGGTGGAACGGGAGCTTCGTGCCCTGGATGTGCATCCCACAAATCTCCATCAACTGCAAGATGCAATATATCTGCAATATGGGCCAACATTTCTAAAGAATGCTTTCAGCACCTTGTTGAATCAATGCCACGTAGAATTAAGGCAGTTCTGAAGGTGAAAGGGGGTCAAACACCGGATTAGTATGGTGGTCCTAATAATCCTTTAGGTGAGTGTATATATACTGTATATAAAGATTTTACAAATATGGGTGTAATCACAATATGAGGCTCAGTACTCAACAACTGTCTTAAGTTTTTCCTGCGTGCCTCATAGGCTACAATGTAAAGCACTTGTGCAAAAAAGAAATACTTTTTTAAAATTTATAGAAAGCAATTAACTTTAGAATACAATTTGCGTGTCAAATGCATATATAGCACGTCAGTGGAGAAATAACTTTAACTTCAAAAATACAGAGCTTATCCTTTTAAGTATTTTATTTGAACCGAGTAACAACATTTCAGTAGATCATTCTGGTATTTGCAGGGTCCAATGCCACTGTAGCCTACATTATGGAAAATCTCAGAAAAACTAGATGTTTAAATAAGAAAGGAAACCAACTGTTTGATTTTGACACAAATTGGTTTGAATATCCGTATCGGTTTCAGCCCAGCCCAATATGTACTGTACGTAAGTCTCACATCTGATTTTTCTCTTGCTGCTTTTCTAAAGGCAAACATGTGTACCTGTCGGCACGGATCAATGGAGATCTTGTAGTACGACCCTACACCCCGGTGTCCAGCGATGATGATTTGGGGTTTGTTGACCTAGTAATAAAGGTACAGTTTCTTGGATGCAATGTTACATTAAAAGAAATAATACAGGGTGCCCACAAAAACACTCCTTGATTTTAAATGGTTACAAAATCAAAATTTATTGGGATATTCTTTCACCTTTGAGGCTACAGTTTCATCAACTCATAAAGTTTCATACAGTATCAGTTGATTACATACACTCGATTGTGCGGCCCACCTGTTACTCAGCAAACACCGATGCGATAATCGAGCTCAGACCAGACTCTCCGAAGCATATCTGCCGTGATTGTGTTTATAGCTTCAGTGATGCGTTCCTGCAGATCATCCATAGTTTTGGGTATTGGAGGTACGTACACTACGTCTCTCACATACCCCCAAAGGAAAAAGTCACAAACAGTAATGTCCGGTGATCTCGGGGGGGTCACTTGAGGAACACCTGGTCATTTTGTCCAGCGCGACCAATCCATCTGTTTGGCAGGCGCTCATTGAGAAAATTACAGACAGCGAGATGCCAGTGCGGTGGTGCCCCATCTTGTTGAAAAAAGTAGTCGCCTACCACAGTGAGTTGTGGAAAAGAAGAAATGTTTTGAGTTAATGTATTTGCTGTCATCTTATTTATTAACATCTTCCAATACGTTTTGATTTTGTAACCATCTAAAATCAAGGAGTGTTTTTGTGGGCACCCTGTGTATTAATAAAAGCACAAACATTAGCTAGTAACTATTAAAAAATCTGAATTGTTATCATATGCATAGTGCTGTACTGCTTTAAAGTGTGACTGGTCACGCCTCATACTGGTTTCTCTCTTTTGCTGTCTTCTGATTATGTTCCCCGATTTCACTGCCACCGATTAATGCATATTCCTGTCACTCACAGATCTACTTCAAAAATAAACACCCCAGCTTCCCAGAAGGAGGCAAGATGTCACAATATTTAGAGAGCCTGAAAGTTGGTGATATGGTTGACTTCCGAGGACCAGGAGGTCTGCTAGAGTACAAAGGCAAAGGTAATTAAAAGCACAAAGTGTTCTTCATTAGCAATCTTAAAAGTCTAGTAGAATTAGTTTTGAATGGCATTTACTTCTGTTCTTAAATCACAATAACATAATAATAAATCTGTCTAGATCAAATGCTAAAAGTTGCATCTGTCTGTCACATAATTACTTGCAAGCTACTGGAGCCAGAACCTTGATCTTGGTCTTAGTCGAAAGTTTATGACGTGATACGCACTGGTGAAGCAAAACATTTTTTGTTATGCCAACCTTGATGAAGTTATTGAATTTTGCATCTATTTTTATGGCAAACTGATCAAGAGTGTGTGGCATGGAGGGAGAAAGAAAAGCAGCGACATCTGCTGAGTGTCAAGCAGATTGCAGTTCGAAAGAAGAAGAATGACCTCTGCAGTATCTGCTGACTGTCGAGCACATATAGCTCAGCAGCCTGCTGGTCCTCATGAAATACTTGGGCTACAACCTTCAGTCCCTGACAAAAGTCTTGTCGCTTGTGTACAAATTGACCTGAAGTGCCGCTAAAATATATTTCTAATCAAGATTTTGTTACAAGAAATGGGTCATTTCAATCCCATCAACTTTTGTAATAATGTTTCAGTGCAAAATGAAACTGACAAAAAGTATTCTAATATTCACAGCTTGGTAAAGCCCATTGAGTCAATTTTTGGCAAGACATAAGTGTTGTCGCCTTGTCATATGAGCTTCACCTGTGACTAATAATGGATCAGTTAGATCTCAGGTGTGTATAAAAAGATCCCCAGTACACTAGACCTTCACATCAACTGCAACTTGACCTCTGCAAACATGCCTAAGATTCACCCTGAGACTAAAGTGTTGATTATCAAGAGGCTGAAGACCAAATCCACTGCTGATGTGGCAAACACCTTCAATGTGTCTCAGCGTCAAGTTCAGAGGATAAAAAAAACATTTGAAGAGACTGGAGACGTTTTTGGCAAGCCCAGGTCAGGAAGACCCCGCAAGACAACTAACTGCTCGAGAGGACCGTTTGTTGGCTCGAAAATCCAAGGCTAGTCCATTTTCCACTGCAGCAGAGCTCCACGAGACCTGGTCACCTGAATTCCCTGTGTCAACCAGAACAGTTTGTCGGATTCTGTCTCGAAATGGCCTCCATGGTCGAATCAGTGCCCATAAGCCAGCACTAAACAAAAGACAATTGAAAAACCGTGTGGCATTTGCCAAGGCCCACAGCCTGCTAAAAGGGTGGACGCTGGAAAAGTGGCAGAAGGTGGATTTTTCAGATGAATCTTCTGTTGAATTACACCACAGTCACCGCAAATATTGCAGGAGACCTACTGGAACCTGCATGGAGCCGAGATTTACCCAGAAAACAGTGACGTTTGGTGGAGGCAAAATCATGGTCTGGGGTTACATCCAGTATGGGGGTATGCGAGGGATCTGCAGGGTGGAAGGCAACATCAATAGTTTAAAATACCAAGAAATCTTAGCTACCTCTTATATTCCCAACCATAAAAAAGGCCAAATTCTGCAGCAGGATGGTGCTCCATCGCATACTTCCATCTCCACATCAAAGTTCCTTAAAGCGAAGAAGATCAAGATGCTCCAGGATTGGCCAGCCCAGTCACCAGACATGAACATCATTGAGCATATGTGGGGTAGGATGAAAGAGGAAGCATGGAAGACGAAACCAAAGAATACTGATGAACTCTGGGAGGCATGCAAGACTGTTTTCTTTGCTATTCCTGATGACTTCATCGATAAATTGTATGAATCCTTGCCAAACCGCATGGATGCTGTCCTTCAAGCTCATGGAAGTCATACAAGATATTAAATTTGGATCTCACAGCACCACTACCTAATTTGCTGACATATTTTTGGATTTGCAGTAAAGTTGTTCATTTTCTGTATAGGCGACAAAACCTTTGATTAAACGATAAATCTTTTTTCAGTGAAACTAATTTATTTCAGTGCATTAAACATCATTTGGGAGGGCTTTAGCTTTTCATATGAGCTATTTCTAACACCAGTTGATTAATTAAAAGTCAGGTTAATAGCAGGAGTTTCCACAAAATAGAGAAGCGACAAGACTTTTGTCAGGGATTGTACAGTAGCTCTTGGTCTTAATGGAAAGTCTGTGACATTCTGGAAAGTGAAAATATTTATGCTCTATGCAGCCTCAGAAAGGTAAGTGATTGACAAAGTCACATGACCGAAACAAAAGTGAGACCATCTGCAGAATAGAATGTCTTGATGGGAAGTTAAGTTCATTGTAATAAAAGCTTGATTTTCTCAAACTCGTCTAATGATAATCCCGTAGGAAACGCACCATATAATTTCTAAATTCATAATCGAGTGTAAGTATTGTGTTCATGGATCATCGATCATGGCAGAAGCAAAACACTGTCTTGCCAAAATGGAAAAAGTTCAGCTTGCTCCATATGAACCATTTTTATTTAAGTAATGGAGGCCCTCGTGTTTCCTAGTAAAGTTTATTGCAAAATTTTTATTATTTCATATAACCATTGAAATTCCGACGGCATAACACCCGAGTATTGCATACTAACAGTTTGATTTTATTAAAATTGATTTCAGTGTTTACTTTTTTAAGGGCTAGCCACTAGATAGGTAGATAGATAGATGTGAAAGGCACTATATGATAGATAGATAGATAGATAGATAGATAGATAGATACTTTATTAATCCCAAGGGGAAATTCACATAATCCAGCAGCAGTATACTGATACAAAGAAACAATATTAAATTAAATAGTAATAAAAATGAAAAAAAGTAAAATAAAATGAATGTTCGCATTTACTCCCCCGGGTGGAATTGAAGAGTCGCATAGTGTGGGGTCTCCTCAGTCTGTCAGTGGAGCAGGACGGTGACAGCAGTCTGTGGCTGAAGCTGCTCCTCTGTCTGGAGATGACACTGTTCAGTGGATGCAGTGGATTCTTCATGATTTTCAGGAGTTTGCTTAATGCCCGTCGCTCTACCACAGATGTTAAACTGTCCAACTTTAATCCTACAATGGAGCCTGCCTTCTTAACAAGTTTGTCCAGGCGTGAGGCGTCTTTCATCTTTATGCGTAGAAGAGGACGCTATGTATTGCATCCTGGAAATGCTGATCTCATTTTTTGTGAGATTTTTTTTCCCATCACTTTTCAGAAACCTTAAATTAATAAAGTTGCACAGCTACTTACTATATAACTAATAGTAAAGTAACATCACCTTGACAGATTTGGCTATTCCTCTCCAGATGAGTGTTAAATAACAATGAATATTATGCATTTAAAACAGTTAGTTATAGCAATAATAAATACTGTAATAAAAACTCTGCCTGCTAATGATAGGATGTTGACCATTGTTATGAAGTAATGCAGTGCTTCCACTTATTGATGCAGGTACACTGAAATAACTAGCAGAATACAGATTACAAAAAAATAAGAGGGCTACGGATTCAAGAAGTTGGATTTGACATAAAAAGTGTTTTTTTTTTTTTGCCTGAAATTGTTGTTTAGTGTTTAAAACTTCTAACACTTTTTAAATATCCAAACTAAAGTTAACGCATACACGCTAAGGCCAACAAAAGTCAGAGTCACCAATGACCTCCTGATAGCCGCTGACCAGGACTCTCCATCACTCCTTATCCTTCTGGATCTCACAGCTGCATTTGATACGGTAGATCATAATGTTCTCGTCCATCGTCTCCACTATATAATTGGACTTTCTGGCACTGCTCTGGAGTGGTTTGAGTCCTATGTCACAGATAGGGCTGAGTATGTGGCCCTGAGGGACGCTAAGTCTCGTACACACACACACACTGTCACCTGTGGGGTCCCACAAGGATCATTCCTTGGGCCGACCCTTTTTAACATCTCTATGCTACCCCTGGGTCACATCATCGGCAGGCATGGAGTTCATTCCATTGTTATGCCGATGATACGCAGCTCTATGTGAGACTGGATTCGATTTCTTTTACACCTCCATCAACCCTTTCCTCCTGCTTGGATGAGATTGAGGCCTAGATGTCCAAGAACTTCCTTAAGCTGAACAACACCAAAACTGAAGCTCTTTCAATTGGTACCCCCCATCAACTTCGTTCCTCTGTAAATTGTATTTCCTTTTCTGGTCATACTATTACCTTCTCCCCCTCTGTTACAAATTTGGGTGTCAAATTAGACTCCCATCTGTCATTTGATACACATGTCCATCACCTCTGTTGAACTGCATTCCTTCATCTTTGAAACACAGCCAAACTCTGTCCCTGCCTCTCCTTTTGCGATGCTGAAAAGCTGCTTCATGCCTTTGTCTCCTCCAGGCTGGACTATTCTAGTGCTCTCCTCATGCGGATACCCAAGAAGATCCTTCAAAAGCTCCAACAAATGTCATTGTCAATTTTATTTATACAGCACATTTAAAACAACATAGGAATGCTGTGGCCAAAGTACTTTACAGTAATAGAATAAAAGGAAACAAACAAATAACATAAATACAAATAAAATATATGAACATAAATAAAATAAATAAGAAATAGAAGTAATGTTACATAATCACAATCAGTATTACTGAAGTTCACGGAATCCAAGTGAATAGCAATGAGTCTAATCTCGTTTTGAATTGTAGACGACTCCTTTAAGTGATAAGGTAAAGAGATCCACAGGCGAAGAGCAGCAGCTGTCCCATTTAGGGACAACAAGAGTCAACTGACCAGAAGATCTAAGCACTCTAGATGGCTGGTGTAAAGCACACAATTCAGATAAATAGGCAGGAGCGAGTCCATGTAAAGATTTAAAAACTAGCAACAAGATTTTAGAATCAATTCGAAAACTGACAGACAGCCCAGTGTAAAGAAGCTAATATCGGAGAAACAGAATCAGACTTTCTTGCCCCAACCAGGAAGCGAGCGGCAGCATTCTGGACCAACTGTAACCTGCGTGTCAGGGATTTGCTAATCCCAGAATGCAGCGAGTTGCAGGAATCCAGGCGAGAAAAGATAAAAGCATGAACTTTCTCAAGATTCCTAGAAGATAAAAAAAAGGCTTGATCTTACCTAAAAGAAGAAGCTGGAAAAAGCAACTCGTGTTTCTCAAAAGAGAGGTTACTGTCAAAGATAACACCAAGATTGCAGACTTGAGGTTTGCAAAAGACAGTGAAAGAGCCGAGAAGTCCAAGACCAATTTATGCTTTAGCTGATGGACCCGCTGTAAGCACCTCTGTTTTATTTTGATTCAGACCAAGAAAATTATTAGCCATCCAGGATCTTAGTTCAGAAAGACAGTTGTGGAGTTGATTTATTGAAGACGGGAATATAAACATGAGTATCATCAGCATAGCAGTGAAAAGACATGTTAAATTTCCTAATCCAAAGGAATGCTACAAGGATCCTGATGACGGTGCGGAAATATGAACACATTTCACCAATCCTTGGGTCACTTCATTGGCTTCCTATTCACCTCCATATTGAATGCAAACTCTGTCTGCCCACTCACCAGTGTATCCATGGAAATGCTTCACAATATCTTAAGGCACTCAATCCACTTCAAGAAACCTCCATTTTGCAAATACCTACCGCCTTCGCCCCCCGATGACCAAACTTCGTACAATGGGTGACCGAGCATTTGCAGTCGCTGCTCCATGGCTCTGGAGTGCCCTACCAGAGAATTTGAGAACACAGCAGATTGTGGGCTGTTTTAAAATTACAAATGCATTATTATTATTATTATTATTATTAAAAGTGAGTCCGGTTCAAGTTTCCTAGACTGAACACTTAATACCAGTATTCATCTTGCTAAGAATTGCACTCACTATTGCAAAAAATGAATATTCTAAAATAGTTTTCACAATTATAATTTTTATTGCCTTGCGCCCTGTGTTGGCTGGGATTGGCTCCAGCAGGACCCCGTGACCCTGTAGTTAGGATATAGCGGGTTGTATAATGGATGGATGGATAATTTTTATTGTTAAGAACATTTGAATTACCGTATATACTCGAATATAAGATGAGTTTTTCAGCACCCAAAATGTGCTGACAAAACGTTACCCTCGGCTTATATTCAAGTCAGGTCCCGCTGCCCCCTGTGCACTCAGAGAGAGAGCAAGGGCTGGCCGCATAAGGCCGAGAAGGCAGTTAAAGAATACACCGGGCTTGTTTTTAAGGAGACTGCTTCGAGCATTGTTTTAACCTTGTTGTATTTAATGAAGACTCTATTCTATTGGATTTTAACCTCCACTTCATTTCTGTTTACAGCGATTGGTTCGTAGTGTGATTTGTTGCAATGTTACTTTGCTTGGTGGTTTATTAAATTACGGATTTTTCAAATGTTCATTTTTTTCCCCTGTGCTTAAAACTCATTAAAAAAAGTGTTTTTAGTGAGCGGTTCGTAGTGCTATAGCGCAAACTTTTGCAGTGTTAGTTTTCTCTGTAGTTCCAGGTTTTCTCAGTGTTATTCAATGTTTTTACATTTAGTTTACTATTACGCTGTGCATTCTATGGTATGATTAACTATATTTGTGCCTAAAAACCTTTAAGAAAATATATATTTATATACAGTTCATACGGTCTGGAACGGATTAATTGTATTTACATACAATCCTATGGGGGAAATTACTTCGAGTCACAACCAAATCGAGTTACGATCAGAGTTTTGGAACGAATTATGGTCATGACCCGGGGGTCCACTGTACCTGGTTTGGTCTGTAGGCGGTAGAAGAACTGCTGCGGGCTCGGTGTGGTGCTGTGCAGACTCTGTGAGACTCATTCTGGGCTGTGTGCTCAATTAATGAGCTGATGCCTCAATTAATGTACGGTAATTTTAATGGTATTTATTTTTATTATTTAAACTTACCAGTAGCTGCTGCATTTCCCACCTTAGGCTTATACTCGAGTCAATAAGTTTTTCCAGTTTCTGTAGGTAAAATTAGGTACCTCGGCTTATATTCGGGGCGGCTTATACTCGAGTATATACGGTAATGATGTTTTGTGTATTTATTGATATTTCACTGTTGCATTGTGTAGTTTCCTCCTTAAAGTTGTGTTTTCAAGCACATTTTGCAATGGCCACGCTTTCTTCTTATCATGTGTCTTTGCTGTTTTAGGGGACTTTATCTTGCAGTCTGACAAGAAGTTGCCTGGTGAGAGAAGGTCTGTTAGATCTTTGGGCATGATCGCTGGTGGAACTGGTATGTAATACATGCATGGAAATTTCATACACATACATTTTTAAGCACTACTGCATAACACAAACCAAGGAGGATGAAGGGGTCATAGCATCATGATCCATCTTGTAGTCATTAGAAACACCCCCACAAGTTCAGAAGTGGAAATCCGTGTTTGATATTTTATCCACAATGACTTGTAACCACAGATTTTATATGAAGTTAGGGTTTTGTGGCCCATAAGCTCTTTCGTGCTGTGGTTTCCTACTGTAGCCACACTTCTGCTCTCCTATATCACTGCATGTTCATGGATTTATTTTAAAGCTTGGAGGTTGTTGTACCAAAATAAAGGAAGGAGCTGAATATGATACTTACCATATATGTTTTGTGTCTCAGGAATCACTCCGATGCTTCAGCTGATCCGTGCGATATTGAAAGACCCAGAAGACAAAACCCACTGTTCTCTACTATTTGCTAATCAGGTTAGTCAAAGAAAAGGATCTGTTTTAACGTGTGGAAATGAGCACTGATTCGAAGTATATATCAAACCATAACCTCACACAAATGAGAGCCCACAATTCAATTGCCTATCTGTTTAGCTGATCAATTAGGACATTAGAACAATCGAGACAGGAACAGGCCATTCAGCCCAACAAAGCTCGCCAGTCCTAGCCACCTAATTCTTCTTAAAAAATACATCAAGTTGAGTTTTGAAAGTCCCTAAAGTCTTACAATCTACCACACTACCTGGTCACTTATTCCAAGTGGCTGTGGTCCTCTGTGTAATGAAAAACTCCCTAATGTTTGTGTGAGATTTCCCTTTAACAAGTTTCCAGCTGTGTCCCTGTGTTCTTGATGAACTCATTTTAAAGTCACCATCTCGATCCACTGGACTGATTCACGTCATAATTTTAAACACTTCAGTCAGGTCTCCTCTTAATCTTCTTTTGCTTAAAATGTAGCTCAGCTCTTTTAATCTTTCCTCATAATTCATCCCCTGTAGTCCTCTAATCAGCCCTGTTGCTCTTCTCTGGACCTTTTTCTAGTGCTGTTATGTCATTTTTATAGCCTGGAGACCAAAACTGCACTCAGTACTCCAGATGAGGCCTCATCAGTGTGTTATAAAGACTGAGCAGAACCTCCTGTGACTTGTACTCCACACGTCAAGGCGCTATATAACCTGACATTCTGTTAGCCTCCTTAATGGCTTCTGCACCCTGTCAGGCAGTTGATCGTGTCAAGTCCACTGTGACTCCTAAATCCTTCTCATAAGGTGTCCTTTCGATTTTCAGACTGCCCATTGTGTATTCAAACCTCACATTTTCACTTCCCACATGTAATCCTTTACATTTACTGACATTAAATTTCATCTGCCACAAGTCTGTCCAAGCCTGTATGCTGTCCAAGTCCCTCTATGATGAATAACAGATTCCAAATTATCTGCCACTCCACCTATGTTGGTATCATCTACAAACTTAAACAGTTTGTTTCTTATATTCCTACCTAAATCATTTAAAAATATCAGTGGCACCAGCACTGACCCCTGCTGGACTCTACTCTTAACGTCTCCTAATTCTGATACGGTTCCTCTCCCATCAACCGCTGCCTTCCCGTGTCTGAGCCAATTCTGCACCCACCTACAAATATCACCCTGAACTGCCACTTCTTTTAGTTTGATGCCCAACCTTTCATGTGTTCATTAGTTATACTAGTGATGCATTTAATAAAAGTCAGCTTGATTACAGAATGATAATTGATCTTAAAAAACAGATTTCCTCATTTGAAGAGGTTAATCAACACAAAAGTAGCTGACAAATTTTTGTATTTATGTAGCAGAGATTTATTCTTGTACCCTGCAGTGGGCTGGCATCCTGCCTGGGGTTTGTCTCCTGCCTTGCGCCCTGTGTTGGCTGGGTTTGGCTCCAGCAGACCCCCGTGACCCTGTAGTTAGGATATAGCGGGTCGGATAATGGATGGATGGATGGATTTATTCTTATAAGAAATTGACATTAATATTCACAGAAATTAGACTTCTTTCATTTTTTAAAAGTGATGTACAGTTGCCTTTGCACTTGAAATGCCTTTTAAGCGTTATTAAATTTAAAGTCATATAAGAGCAGGGGTCCTGCTCAGACTGTTTTCTTTCATTTACCTCCATGTTGCTAAGATGAGTCCCACTAACCCTGAACAATTAAAAAGTGTTTCTCAAACAAACGGATGGATAGGAAAGCTTCAACAAAGTACAAAAAAATGTTATGTACCCTTTTGGTGAAATGTAGGCCACGTGTTCTGACATTTACTATGATTTTGCGATCATTTTGCTCATTTTAATTTTGGAGCTCTTCATTCTTCAAATAAATATGGAAATGTAAATGTCAATTGTCTACACTACCCAATATAAGATCTTCTTCTTCGTTTCGGTTACTTCCGTTACAGGTCACCACAGCCGATCATCTTCTTCCATATCTTCCTGTCCTCGTCATCTTGCTCTGTCACACCCATCACCTTCATGTCCTCTCTCACCACATCCATAAACCTTCGCTTAGGCCTTCCTCTTCTCCTCTTCCCTGGCAGCTCCATCCTTAGCATCCTTCTCCCAATATACTCAGCATCTCTCCTCTGCACATGTCTAAAACTTATAAATTATTGGCTGATCTGCAATGTTGTTTATAACTAAAAACAGCATTATTAATAATTGAATAGCACTATTCATTTATGTAATACATTTTCATAGAAAAGGGAAGCTAACTTTTTTTTTTTAAAAGTAAAAGCAATAATTACAATTTTTTTAAAAAGCGTATCCTTGTTTTTTATGTTTCTGCTGCTGTTTGCACCTGAATTTCCCTGTGAGATTAATAAAGTTTATCTAATCTAAGCAACATAAATAAATAAAAACATAAAGCCATATTCTATGCTTGGTATTTTACTTACCAAAAAAAATAAAATGCCTCAGACATATCAGGTAACTTTGTGTGTGTGTCGGTGCGTTTATACTGTGACCACTAGAGGGTGCAAAATCTCCAATTATGTCATTATTTTAGTCTACATCAGGGGTGCCCACACTTTTTTGGCTTGCAAGCTACTTTTAAAATATATATATATATATACAGTGGAACCTCGGTTTACGAGTAACTTGGTTTACGAGTGTTTTGCAAGACGAGCAAAAATTTTTAATAAATTTTGACTTGATAAATGAGCGATGTCTTGCAATACGAGCAGTATGAATACACTTTGTCTGCTGAGCGTCATGTGATCACAACTGAGCTGATGGTTCTTCTCTGTCTCTCCTTATCTCACTCGCTTGCCCAGCACCTCTCTCTCTCCTTATCTTGCTTGCTTGCTCGCCCAGCGCGTCTCTCTCTCTCCTTATCTCGCTTGCTCGCCCAGCGTGTCTCTCTGTTTACAGCGCGTCTCTCTCTCTCTCTCTCTCCTTATCTCGCTCGCCCAGCACGTCTCTCTGTTTACTACAGCATTGTGACTGTGTGTGTGTGCTGTGAAGTGCGAGTCCCCATCTTGCTCCCCAAAACACGAAGCTGAGTCTCAGTACTTTAACAACACCAGCTTTATTCAGCTTGAAACAGCAACAGCGCTGTTATTTATTGCAGCGGGATCTTTATAATGGTCCTTGCATGACCCATTGACGACAGGCGCTTATAGCATGTCTGTGATCTTTTTGGATGCGCTTATACGCCGAACTGCTACAGCGCTGGGAGACTGCGATTGCTTTGAGACGCTCTTCCGCGTGTCGTCCCGTTGGGTGGAATCCCACATGAGTTTAGAAACTCACACCAGCCATGATTCTTTTTAAAGGTAAAGTGCAGGTTAATTCGTATTATGTATTTTACTTTATATTTTGTATTAATCATTGTTATATGAATAGTTTTGGGTTGTGGAACGAATCATCTGAGTTTCCATTATTTCTTATGGGGAAATTTGCTTTGATATACGAGTGTTTTGGATTGTGAGCACGTTTCTGGAATGAATTATGCTCGCAAACCGAGGTTCCACTGTATATATATATATATATATATATATATATATATATATATACTGAGTATACTTTATACATGAAAAATATCTTGTCGTACCTTGCATAACTGAATAACCTTTATGGCACAATAACAATTCAATGCATTTATGGTCACTACAGTATTTGGATTTAATAATCGTCATGCGGGAAAAGGCTGACTCACATAAATAAGTAGAGCCAAATAATGCAGTCAAGCAACTTTTGATTTCAGCTTATTAAAAAATGTCCGCTGTCCGATTAACTGCGATTTTAGTTCCCTCTCCTTTCTCTTTCTCAGATCGCTTTTCATAAGGACATCAGTTTCGTAGTTTTTATGAACAGTCCTTTCCACATTTTCCTTCTTTGGAATAGCTATGATAGATTGACAGATCAAACAAACACACTTTGATTGTGACATTGTGAGAAAAAAATCCTCTTCCAATTCCACATCCAGCACATACCCTCCCGAAACAATTTTTTTAAAATCCCTTCTTTAGTCGATATAAATTGGAAGGCTAACCAGAACACAGCCGGAGTTTTGCAGTAGCTCGCGCGTTTGATCGTGAGTACGGGATGACCAGTGTGTTACAAGAGAAGAGATCTCAGACTGGCCGCCCTGTATTGTATGCCAATCAAGTGGCAAATGCCATAGGGAGGAAATATGATAGACTCACATTTAAAAAAAAAATTTTGAATGCAACGCTATCTACCTGCACTACCTTTGCGATCTACCGGTCGATCGCGATCGACTCATTGGGCACCCCTGATCTACATGGTATCATTCTTAAAGTTGCTTAATCCAATTGAAGTACTGGAATTTACTGCATTGGGTGCAAAGCAGGAATCAGGTGTGGGTTTCTTATCAGACCACTGAAGGGCCCACCCACACGTGTTTTTGAGGAAGTGAGAGAAAATTACAAATGGACATTGTGGAAAATGGACAAGCTTCATACTTGAAATGGTAGCATTTACTACTAAGCCCTTAATTTATTTAGTTTAAGTGCATGAGTTATGTTTTTCAATTACCCAATCATTCTTAAATTCTAAACAAGCTTTCTTGGTATCGAAGCTGTAAGATTAATTCTATGGGGTGTGGAGGAGTGATAAGTCTGGTAAAGGAACAATAGCCAGTACGTTCATAAACATATATACCCTTGACACATATTTTTTGGAAGTCACTGTGCACTGGCGAGATTCTGAAGGACTGGAAAATGGCAAATATCATCCCGTTATATAAAAAGGGTGACAGAGCAGATCCAAGCAACTACAGACCAGTAAGCTTAACGTGCATCACAGGAAAATTAATGGAAGGAATTATTAAGGATAAGATTGAGCAACACCTGGCAAGGACAGTCAGCATGGGGTCAGAAGAGGGAGGTCGTGTTTTACTAACATGCTGGAATTCTATGAGGAGGCAACAAAAGGATACGATCAAAGTGGAGCAGATGATATTATTTATCTTGACTTTCAGAAAGCATTTGATGAGGTGCCACATGAGAGGCTGGGCATCAAACTAAAATAAATGGCAGTTCAGGGTGTGGTGTGCAGAATTGGCTCAGACACAAGAAGCAGAGAGGGTGATGAGGGTGCCAGGAACCAAATCAGAATTGGGTGATGTTAAGAGTGGTGACCAGCAAGGGTCAGTGCAAGGACTGCTGCTATCTACTCTCTATATATAAACTCCTAAGCCTAAAAGTGCAACGATTTTGTACAACGATTTTATGTGATTGTTTTTTGGCCCCCCTAGTTTTTAATGAATATAAATGATTTACATAGGAATATAAGAAACAAGCTGGTTAAGTTTGCTGATGACACCAAGATTGGTGAAAACTTGTTAAGGGTAAATTTCACGCAAACATTAGGAAGTTTTTCTTTACACAAAGAATGATAGACACTTGGAATAAGCGACCAAGTAGTGTGGTAGACAGTAAGACGTTAGGGACTTTCAAAACTCAACTTAATTTTTTCTGGAAGAAATAAGTGGCTAGGACTGGCGGGCTTTGTTGGGCTGAATGACCTGTTCTTGTCTCGATTGTTCTAATGTTCTAATATGAAGTAAAGCTAGAGAGGGATGAAATAAGAAAGACGTCAGCCATGTTGAGCTTTTAATGTGCTGTTGAGTTGGCAATTAGTTAGGGATGAAAAGAAATAGGCTGAGGTGATTTGGGCATGTGAAGTCTAACCCCAAGAAGAGATCATGTCCTGCCATTTTCTAACCCGCTTAATCCAAGACGAGGGGTCTTGCAGGGGTTGTTGGAGCTTGTCCCAGCTAGCATAGGGTGCAGGGCAGGAGCGTTCCCTGGACAGGCCAGCAGTCCATCACAGGGCAATAAGAAGAAGTTAAGCTGTAATAAAAGTTGTGGGGCTTCATCAAACAGTCTTGACAGCAGTCACAAAATCCCTGGTTATGTCTGTAATGAAAGCAGAAGACCTTCTTGGTGTCCTTCAACAACTAGAACAATACCATTGGTGTAGATATTTCCAGAATCAAGTTTTTTAAAACACAGACGAAGACATAGTGTAATAGGAAATTGGAATTTATTTAATCATTTTTAAATAGGCAAAAGGCATAGCCTCCTCACTTTAAGAGAAGTACACAGGGTTTCCAGAGCTAATATGAATGTTAAAAGCTATGAGACATCAGTAACATTAACAAGTACAACGTTAAAGTTGTGGGCCCTTTAGCAAATTGCCCTGTCATCAAACTAATTATTAGTCTGGGAATTTTTAAGTAGGTCCGTATCTTACTTACAGCAAGTGGCCGGACCGGAGAGGAGGCTTTAATAACTTTAATAACTATTGTCATGTTTAACTTCCACAAATACAATTGTAACGTTTATTTGAAAGCTAATGGGAAGCCATAATTATACTAGTTATCGTTGTACTTTTACTGCTGTTATGTTTTCTGACCTTGTTTAAATCAGTCATGGAGCAGTAATGGAAACAGTTTGACCAGCCTGAAAATCAAGTTATTCTTGCTTGATGCAAATGAATGTATTAGCTCTTCTCCATGTGGTATATGTTAGTAAAAACACTCATTTTGAAGTATTATTAAGATGAACAAAGAAAGCCTTGTGTAGTGAACATGTGAACCACTCCAGGTAGCAATAGGTCCAAGGCAACAAAGAAAGTATGGTTTTCCAGTCCATTGCAGAACATGTTGTGGTGGATGGCCGGCTTCATATTCCGGCCCTCACCCCCAGGCCGCCAGGAGGAGCTCTCCCGACAGCATGGGCGGGCCCCGAATTCCAGCAGGGCCTCATGGACTACAATGGGATGCAAAAGTTTGGGCAACCTTGTTAATAGTCATTATTTTCCTGTATAAATCGTTGGTTGTTACGATAAAAAATGTCAGTTAAATCTATCATATAGGAGACACACACAGTGATATTTGAGAAGTGAAATGAAGTTTATTGGATTTACAGAAAGTGTGCAGTAATTGTTCAAACAAAGTCAGGCAGGTTCATAAATTTGGGCACCGTTGTCATTTTATTGATTCCCAAACTTTTAGAACTAATTATTGGAACTCCAATTGGCTTGGTAAGCTCAGTGACCCCTGACCTACATACACAGGTGAATCCTATAATGAGAAAGAGTATTTAAGGGGGGCAATTGTAAGTTTCCCTCCTCCTTTAATTTTCTCTGAAGAGTAGCAACATGGGGGTCACAAAACAACTCTCAAATGACCTGAAGACAAAGATTGTTCACCATCATGGTTTAGGGGAAGGATACAGAAAGCTGTCCCAGAGATTGAAGCTGTCTGTTTCCACAGTTAGGAACATATTGAGGAAATGGAAGACCACAGGCTCAGTTCAAGTTAAGGCTCGAAGTGGCAGACAAAGAAAGATTTCGGATAGACAGAAGCGGCGAATGGTGAGAACAGTCAGAGTCAACCCACAGACCAGCACCAAAGACCTACAACATCATCTTGCAGCAGATGGAGTCACTGTGCATCGTTCAACCATTCGGCACTTTACACAAGGAGATGCTGTATGCGAGAGTGATGAAGAGGAAGCACAAACAGAGCCGCTTGAGGTCTGCTCAAGCACATTTGGACAAGCCAGCTTCATTTTGGAATAAGGTGCTGTGGACTGATGAAACTAAAATGGAGTTATTTGGTCATAACAAGGGGCGTTATGCATGGAGGAAAAAGAACACAGCATTCCAAGAAAAACACCTGCTACCTACAGTCAAACATGGTGGTGGTTCCATCATGCTGTGGGGCTGTGTGGCCAGTGCAGGGACTGGGAATCTTGTCAAAGTTGAGGGACGCATGGATTCCACTCAGTATCAGCAGATTCTGGAGACCAATGTCCAGGAATCAGTGACAAAGCTGAAGCTGCGCTGGGGCTGGATCTTTCAACAAGACAACGACCCAAAACACTGCTCAAAATCCACTAAGGCATTCATGCAGAGGAACAAGTACAACGTTCTGGAATGGCCATCTCAGTCACCAGACCTGAATATAATTGAAAATCTGTGGTGTGAGTTAAAGAGAGCTGTCCATGCTCGGAAGCCATCAAACCTGAATGAACTAGAGATGTTTTGTAAAGAGGAATGGTCCAAAATACCTTCAACCACAATCCAGACTCTCATTGGAACCTACAGGAAGCGTTTAGAGGCTGTAATTTCTGCAAAAGGCGGATCTACTAAATATTGATTTCATTTCTTTTTTGTGGTGCCCAAATTTATGCACCTGCCTGATTTTGTTTGAACAATTATTGCACACTTTCTGTAAATCCAATAAACTTCATTTCACTTCTCAAATATCACTGTGTGTGTCTCCTATATGAGATATTTAACTGACATTTTTTATCGTAACAACCAACGATTTAATACAGGAAAATAATGACTATTAACAAGGTTGCCCAAACGTTTGCATCCCACTGTATGTAGTTTTTATGCACAGCCCTGCTGGATATGTTGGGGACCATTGGGAGTCGCTGTTGGGAGGCCCGTGGACTCATATATGCCCTATAACCCGGAAGTGCGTCATAATCCCGTGACGAAACGACGTGCTTCCGGGGTGAAGATATGGACTATTTACCCTGACCCGGAAGGAATAAGAACTTGTGGACTGTTGGGCCAGAACACCTCCGGGTCAGGGACTATTAAGGACTGTGGGAAAGCCCAGACAGGGAGCTGAGCTGGGAGGAAGGGTAGCTAAGTGTCTGGGAGAGGAGGATTGTCTGATTGCTGATTGATTACTGTATGAATAGTGTAGAGGGGAAGGTGCTTGGTGGACTGTATTATAAGAAAATAAAAGTCTTGGACTTTTACTTGGTGTTTGGAGTGGTACCTGAGGGTTCAAGAGGTGGATCAGAACCTCTACTGCTACAATGTACAAGCCCAATTTAGAATCTCAAGTTAAATAAACTCAAATGGCTTTGAGTTGTAGAAGCAAGAAGTGAGTTTTGTTTTCATCATCCCGTTATATGTGCGTCAGTAAATGTTGTCCCCGTAAGTGCAGAGGGGAAGGATGACGGAGAAAGATGGAAAGCACCCGTTAATTCACCAGATACATCCAGGACATTCTATATTTAAAAAAGAGGAGCGAAGGTGAGGTGAAGAGGAGAGACAGAAGAAAAGACAATATAACCATCCATTTCTCAACTCATCACTGCCAATCATTGCATTATGCCTGCTTTTTTTAACTACCGATCCAACATCACGATAGCCAGAGCCGAGAAACCTCAGGGTTCAAATTCATTCCAACCATTGCCAGGACTTTTACGGTGTGGTCGTTTTGTTGTCAGGAGGAAGCACAATATCACTATAGCCAGTTTCAATACCGCCGGACTTTATTCTGGACACGTGTTTCACCACATTTTCAATTGCTGTGTTTATCCAATCCATGTTTGTATTTGTGTTACGTGCTTTTGTTTATTGTTTAGGGGCAAGGGAGGGTTAAGGTAAATATTTGTATATTCATCTCTCATATAATAATTACTCACTGGTGTTTTTTCGTATAGTGCTGTTTTGCGTGCACATATACAGTCATATGAAAAAGTTTGGGAACCCCTCTTAATTCTTTGGATTTTTGTTCATCGTTGGCTGAGCTTTCAAAGTAGCAACTTCCTTTTAATATCTGACATGCCTTATGGAAACAGTAGGATTTCAGCAGTGACATTAAGTTTATTGGATTAACAGAAAATATGCAATATGCATCATAACAAAATTAGACAGGTGCATAAATGTGGGCACCCCAACAGAGATATGACATCAATACTTAGTTGATCCTCCTTTTGCTCCTTTGAGCCTCTAGACGCTGTCCTCCTATAGCCTCTGATGAGTGTCTGGATTCTGGATGGAGGTATTGTTGACCATTCTTCATACAAAATCTCTCCAGTTCAATTTTTATGGCTGCTGAGCATGGACAGCCTGCTTCAAATCATCCCATAGATTTTCGATGATATTCAAGTCAAGGGACTGTGACGGCCATTCCAGAACATTGTACTTCTCCCTCTGTATGAATGCCTTTGTAGATTTTGAACTGTGTTTTGGGTCATTGTCTTGTTGGAATATCCAACCCCTGAGTGACTTCAACTTTGTGACTGATGCTTGAACATTAACCTGAAGAATTTGTTGCTATTGGGTTGAAATCCAATCCCTGTACCTTTTGCAGAATATCAGTCTATCCCTGATGTTTTTTACATCTTTGCTGCCCTTCTTGACACCCACCAGGCCATCCTCCAAAAGTCTTCGCCTCACTCACACCTGCCTGCTGCCATTCCTGAGCAAGCTCTGCACTTGGTGGTGGTGCCCGCAGCTGAATCAACTTTAGGAGATGGTCCCGGCGCTTGCTGGACTTTCTTGGGCGCCCTGAAGCCTTCTTCACAACAGCAGGGGGAATGGGTTTTTTGGGAATAAGTTCATTTTCATGGCAAAGAGGGACTTTGCAATGAATCGCAATTCATCTGATCAGTCTTCGTAACATTCTGGTGTATATGTAAATTGCCATCAAAAAAACTGAGGCAGCAAACTTTGTGAAAATTAATATTTGTGTAATTCTCAAAGCTTTTGGCCATGACTGTACTTCAGTTGGCCCTCCAGTGGACTGCCTTCTTATTTTTTGACCCCATGTCTCCTTCCTTGTGTGTCTTACTGTTGCCTCTCTTTATTTTATTTTCATTTTCATTAGACTCAGAATGACATCCTGTTACGTGATGAGCTGGAAGAGCTTCAAGTTCGACACCCCAATCGTTTTAAACTTTGGTTCACTGTGGACAATGCCCAGGGAGGTAAGCATTTAGAATGAGAAAAGACATTGAGAAATACAATGGCATTTCATTCTGCCATTTACTGACATTTTCAGTGATACTGATTGGACTAAGCTGCTGTGTATGCCTTTTAAGCATTTAGACAAAGGTCACCACATCATCAGCTACCGTCTTGGCAGGCGAGTCTCCAGGCAGGTTCTTAAATGCCTTTTTTTTTAAACACTAGCATTCCAGAATGTGAAATAACCTACTTTCTTTCAACCTGACTTATAATTATGTATAGAATGAAAGCTCAGGCCAGGCTGAAAGAAAGTGAGTCAACCAGTGCTGTCACTTCTGGATATGGATTCACTTAGATGGATGATGTAAATTGCTGCATTTCCAGACTTCAATTCCCATGCCACCCTCCGGGTGTCTTAATCAGGTGAGCCCAGAGGAACGCTGCCACCTGCGTGTGAGGGAATAACCTGCTCCTGGTAAGCCCGTTCGCCCGGTCCTTCCATTATGACCTCCTGGCCAGGTATGAAACCTTCCTTTACTTCCTTCCTGGCACCTGCTAACCCGATATCGGCCAAATCGAGAAATGGCCAATGTCGCTGTAAATTGACCGGCCAATGTCTCGGGATTTGGCCAGCCAGTTTGTGAAATGGCGTGGGGTGATCGGCCAAAGTCAGAGTAAAAAAGGCATGAGCGATTTGTTGCACACTTGCACACGAGTGTAGCCTTGGCGGCTCTTTTTCAGAAAGCAGATGCCACTTGGTTGTTTGTTTCACAATAATTAAGATTAGGTATTGTGGAGGCAGGCCCGGACACAGACAGGCAGACACGTTCATGTGGCCCACAACATGTTTATTTACACTACTATATACAAGTAATAAGTGTCACACAACCCCAGAGTCCTGGCCTCAACACAATGCCTTGCCTTGTCTCTTCCTTCAGGCTGCTTCCTTGCCTCCTCCAGAGACCTCGTCCTCTTCCACCCGACTCTAGCCATTGTATGAAGGGAGGCGGCCCCTTTTATACTCCGCCGGATGTGCTCCAGGTGTGTCCTGGCAATCTTCCACCGACATGCCCCAGTGTGGCGGAAGTGCCTGCTGCATCCCCCGGAAGCACTCTGGGTGACCCTGCTCCTCTTCCCTCCAACACTTTCGGGTGTGGCGGAAGTGCTGAGGTCTAGGGCTCCAAAGGCATAGGGGCGCCCCCTGGCGGTGACCATAGTTCCCTACAGGATGGAGCTTCAGAGCTCTGTACCCGTGGTCACCCCCACATGGTCTGGGGAAGGCGCAAGCCCTCCTCTGGTCCTCCTGGGCGTCCCGGCCGGGTCGCCACCCCAGCCATCTCCGACAGTATATAAGTAGATTTCACATTTCTGTTATCATTTTAGCCCTAAAAAAGTGACTTAACAACAACCTATTTTATTGACCTTAAGGTTAGTGTTTGGGCGAGGGGAAGGCCGTCTCAAGTGGCGTCCATTTTCTGAACAAGACCCGCCTTGAACAGTTTCTCGTGCAGAATGGAAAACTCACTTCTGAAAATGCATCTGAAATTTTTTAAGCATCTTCACACCTTGAGCGGACAGTCTTACATCAGCACATCGGATTTTGGCCAGGGAGTTCTCGCCACTTCGCGAAATGGCTGGCCAAAGTAGCATATACACTGGTCATTTCAAGTAATTCGGACTTTGGCCACACCTCGCAGCCAAAATGCAAAACAGCCAACCAATTCAGGAGCTGGCTGAACGTCGGGTTTTGGCCGTAACATATTTCTCTATTATAAAAGAAATCTTGGGGAGGAACCTAGGGAGACGAGACGTGATCTTTTCAGAAGACAATTTGAAGTCCCGCGACAGACACTTTAACCTGCTCCCAGCTCTTAAAACAATGACAAGCGACAAGCAAAACACGCAGCTTGCCACCAGTAGAAAGCCAGCAGATGATCCAACTGCTTTTCCTTAGCATGTGTTCAGCCCCCTCCCCCTCACAATGCGAGCGGCAGAAACACGAAGTGACAAAAGGACAGTGGCTATATAGGCTTTAAAATGATCGACGGGCAGCGCGACAGCAGCAGAAAGACAGCAGATGATCCGACGGCATCTCCTTAGCATGCATTCAGCCACCCCCCCCTTCACAACGCGAGCAGCGTTATACGCCCTGCGAGAAAGAGACAAGGCAGTGAGACATCATTTAAAACAAGTCCACAGACATCTAACCTAGCAGTTGTTGGATTGCTTTTGGCAGACACATCATGTGCTCCCAGCTCTTAAAACAATGACAAGCAAAACACGCAGCTCGCCAGCAGCAGAAAGCCAGCAGATGATCTGACGGCTTCTCCTTAGTGTGTGTTTAGCCACCCTAATTCCCCCTCACCCCTTAATAACGTGAGCGGCAGGGACGGAAAGTAGCAAAAGGACAGCTGCTGGACAGGCTTTGAAATAATCAGGCAGCGAGACAAGAAGAATACGCAGCTCTCCAGCAGCAGAAAGACAGCAGATGATCCGACGGCATCTCCTTAGCATGCGTTCAGGCACCCCCTTCACAACGCGAGCAGCGTTATACGCCCTGCGAGAAAGAGACAAGGCAGTGAGACATCATTTAAAACAAGTCCACAGACATCTAACCTAGCAGTTGTTGGATTGCTTTTGGCAGACAGACATCATGTGCTCCCAGCTCTTAAAACAATGACAAGCGACAAGCAAATCATGCAGCTCGCCAGCAGCAGAAAGCCAGCAGATGATCTGACGGCTTCTCCTTAGCGTGTGTTTAGCCGCCCCCCCCTTCACAACGCGAGCAGTGTTATACGCCCTGTGAGAAAGAGACAAGGCAGTGAGACATCATTTAAAACAAGTCCACAGACATCTAACCTAGCAGTTGTTGGATTGCTTTTGGCAGACAGACATCATGTGCTCCCAGCTCTTAAAACAATGACAAGCGACAAGCAAAACACGCAGCTCGCCAGCAGCAGAAAGCCAGCAGATGATCTGACAGCTTCTCGTTAGCATGTGTTTAGCCACCCTAATTCCCCCTCACCCCTTAATAACGTGAGCAGCAGGGACGCAAAGTAGCAAAAGGACAGCTGCTGGACGGGCTTTGAAATGATCAGGCAGCGAGACAAGCAGAATACGCAGCTCGCCAGCAGCAGAAAGACAGCAGATGATCCGACGGCATCTCCTTAGCGTGCATTCAGCCGCTCCCCCTTCACAACACCAGCAGCGTTATACGTCCTGCGAGAACGATTTAACCATGCCTGTGGCTGGTAATAAAGGACAAGTATTGTTTTTACAAAAGTTTTAAAGTAAAAGTGAAAATAGTGCATATGTAACAATTCTCATGAAAATAACAAACTCTTTAAATTGTATATCCGGTAAACCAAACCCAGGGGTGGGCGAGCAAAGCAAAGTGTTGTCGTTTCTACACAGTGTGATTGAATTGTTTGCAAATCTCCTTAAATGAAAGTCTGCCATGTGCACTTTTATTACGTCTGAATTGTTCGATTTGTAATTTTAGGAAGAAGTCAAGGAACAATGCGTCTTTGTCCCAAATATTATGGAGGGCTCTGTATACTGTAACAAGATTTTTAAAGAGAGACTCATTTGGAACACAGGACTTGTCTCGGGTGGTGCCCCTATTTAACGGGTGTTCCTTTGCAGAACTTGTGCCATCATGTTGATGTCTTTTCTTTTAGCCTGCCACACAAATACTCTCTATTTACAGTCGTGTGAAAAAGTAAGTACACCCCATGGACTTTTTCAACATATTTGAATAGGCAATCATTAGGGCTTCATGTGAATAGTGCCTGGAGGTAAAGGTAATGTACTTCAACAAATGATATAACAATATTGACATGCTGTGTTCATTTTCATAATCTAAATATGAACGAAAATGGCAGATTTGCCATGTGGAAAATGTAATTACACCCCTTTATTATCACCATTTCAAATCCATGCATTTAGAATAAGTTGTTCCAGATGAGGTGTCAAAGATTAACTAGATACTGTTAGTAGATATGCTGTCTTATTTAAGAGGTCTGGTGTACGCTTTACCATTGATGTGTGTGGTGCCATCATGTTAGACCACTCTAAGGGCTCGTTTATACTTCACGCTCAGAACGCGTACGCACACGCATCATGGCTGCCACGCATTCCCAGTGTTCATTTGACGTGTCCTCTTGTGACAATGCGGGTTCTGCTCCTTGCTCCCATCTGCTGTTTGGGAGCCCTTGAACCCTACACCGTCGGTAATGTTACCGATGAGCTAGACAGTGAGGTAATAACAATGGAGCAAGGGGATGGTGTATAAAAGTGCTTTTATTTAAAACGATAAAAACAAAAGATTGTTCAAATAAGTGCAGTGCTTCAAAAGTTCAATGAATAAATAATCCAATAAAAGCAAGTGAAAACGTGGAGGTTAAAAACAATAAATAGGAAAAAGTCTTAAAACAACGAGGTTAAGATATAACACAGGGAGCATTCCTTTAAAACCAACAAGAAGCCCGGTGCCTTAATACCTGCGACTCCCCTGCTACCCTCGTCTGGGCTTCTCAATAGGGTAGTCGCCCTACTTGCAGCTGACCTTCTCTGCTACTGACTGGTCGGTCGCCTTTCCGATCCTTGGCTCTGGTAGGCACCACCAGACAGCGACTTGGGATTCCCCTAACGACCAAGGCTCTCACGTTGGGGACACCACATCCCAAGTCCCGACTCCCGCTGCCTTCCGCGGAGAGTCCTCCGCCTTCCAGTCACTCCCGCCCTCCAAAGTAAACTCTGCGGGAGTGACCACAACTACTACTTCCCCGGGTGTCGGCCAAACACCCAGGCTGCCTGCCCAGCTGCCGTGAGCCTGCTCTCGCTCGTTCTCCTGCACCGGCTTTCTCTTTCTCTTCTCACTGCTTCCTGCTTTCCTCTACAACCTCCGTTCTCTTTTTTTCCTTTCTCCCCTTAACCGTCTCGGGCTTCTCTTTATAATGGACAACTACGATGTGGACAGTCCCTCACCTGTGCACCCACACCGCAAATCGCCCCGAGAACCGCTTCAACCACACTACCACGCCACCTCGCTCAGCCGCGAGCACGGTGATTATTTATTTAAAACGGACCTTTGCTGAGAGCTGTGGACCCGCTATACCACACCTCTGGGCAGATCCTCAGAAATGAATGCGACGCGTGCGCAAGTTGTAGTCCCAGCAAAAAGTCGGGGGGGCGCAGTGTGATAAAAGTTGGAATGTGACGTCAGAGTGTCTGGTTACTATCTACATGGGACAGAAAGCCGGCTGCTTTGCAGATCCTCTGGGATCGATGTGCCCGCTTCGATGTTTGCTGAATGGTTTCAATGTGGTGAAGCAAAATACAGCAACATACAGATTAATTTGTGGTGCTTTTATATTCAAGCGTCGCATATTCCCCATTGTAATGACACGATACATTTTAAAAGTCTCACCTACCATCTTTAGTGCCATCCTTTTTTATCTGGGGCTTCCTCCTGACCTGACAGCAACGGCAAACAGCAATAGATCGCCACACTGAGCACATTAAATGTATGACATTCCAACTCTCTGCACATTTAGAATCCTTAGATTTATACCGGATATCAATTTCATGATGAAATGCATTAAAGTCTGTATGTTACATTTTACAGATAAATCGTTAATTTCATTTAAATAATGAATACTGTTAATAATTAAACACACGTGGGTGACACGGTGACAGAGCAGTAGCGCTGCTGTCTCGCAGGGAGTCACGTCGCTGACATTCCCTGCCTGGAGTTTGCATGTTTTCCTGCTGGGTTTCCACACTGTGCTCCGGTTTTCTTCCAAAGATATGCAGGTTTGGTGGCACTAAAATGACGCCAGTGTATGTGAGTGCTTGTATTCATTCACCTTGTGATGAGCTGATGCCCCGTCCAGGGATTGTTTCTGCCTCGTGCCCAATGCTAGCTGGAATGGGCACATCCCTGGATTGACGGATTTAATCATTAAACATCCAGAGATATTGCGATAAGGTGTCATCGGAATTTAATGGATGTTCCAGGCAAATCACAACACCGCAAAGCCGAACCTGTTCTCACTGTGATAATATCTCACGCTGCCACCTGGTGGATTCTTCCAGATTTAGTAAAACGCTTGCGTAGCAGGAACGTCCGCTGAAGCATGCGTCGCATGAAGTATAAACCCTGGCCTAAGGCCCTCAGAAAGAAGGTTTTGTCAGGCAGTGGGGTTTAAAAAGATCAACAAATTATTTGAGATCAATCATTCCACTGTAAGGGAAATCATATGCAAGTGCTTTCGATTTTAAACAACTAGATAGATAGATAGATAGATAGATAGATATGGAAGGCACTATATGATAGATAGATAGATAGATATGGAAGGCACTATATGATAGATAGATAGATATGAAAGGCACTATATGTTAGATCAGTGATTCCCAACCACTGTGCCGCGGCACATTAGTGTGCCGTGAGAGATC